>NW_013562645.1:0-1403 GCF_000968595.1 Rasamsonia emersonii CBS 393.64 | reverse complement strand
TAAAACCACCACGGGCCCAATCCAACGCGAGTCCGATCTTGAATGTCGGTCTTGCGAGTAATGAGGATAATGAGGGTAGTGGAGGGTCGACATGGACCGAATACTGTAAACACGTTTTCCGCCAACTTCTCAGCCGCATCGCAAAAAAAAATATTTTGCAACTCAGGGCAAGCCTAAGCGAACCAAAGATGCTCTGTGGTGTCATTGGTGTGGCTTCATAATGATCATCAGTCCGGTGCCTACGCCAGACCAGGGTCGATGGAAGCACAGGGTTTCAGGCACTCTTGCGATGAGTGTTTTCGGTTCCACAGATGATGTCGCCAACTGCGATTGAGCCAGTCCAGCATGTTCTTGATGTCCTTAGTCATGATCTGACCGTTCTGTGAGTGGTCAGTGTCTCCACTCCCTGCAGATTGTCCGATTCCTCGTTCACCATTCACTCTTTGCCCGGGGAACGTGGCGTTCACCCCCGTATGCCCTAGTGGCGCAGACCAGTTTGCCGGGCGTCGCCTCGTGTGATGCGCACCCCGGGTGCTCTTGGCAGCACTCGTCGCCCGCCTCCAGGGATATGGATCTCACCCGCGGCAAGCGTGGCAGATAGAAAGACCTGCGATTCTTTCCATGAGAAAAACATGACTAGCTGGTAACCACCACGAAGCAAGCCACCTCAAGTCCCGGTTGAGAGATTCGGCCATGTTCCCGGTCGGAAAAGTCGTGGGCGCTAGGGTGCAGGGATAAGGTGGATGAGTTTTGGCGGTGCTGGTGCTGGAATCTGCCCCATACCTGTACATGCATCCGCCCCTGGTAGAAGTATGTAAGATCCATTGCTATTTGCCCAATGCGTGCATCGCAGAGTACTCCGTAGATAAGAATCATAAGATAGAGCCATTCTCGATCTAATTATCACTATCGGAGGGCTTGGCCTGTGGCAAGGTGGAGATCGTTGCCGCTAGGGCTCAAGACCCTGAATGTTTAAAAGTTAAAGCAACGACAAGAGGGGCCGTCCCGAAGCTAAGGCGGCGTTGATCGATGGGGGAGTCGAACGAGTACGGCCGTACAGTAAGACGCGATCCTATTCCTGCCTGTCAGTCGAAGAAACCTCCGGGCGCGAGCATCTGCAGCCAATTTGTCAGAGTGAAGGCTGCCATGCTGGACTAGGCTACGAGCGGCACAGTGCACCAATGTGCTGGCAGTAATCAGCGAACCTAGGCGATCAGCATGTTAGTTGAATCATGGCGAGTCAGCGTCGCCCGTGGCTTTCTGTCATCGTGATCGGGTCTCGATTGGGCTAGTAGAAGAGTTAGAAGGACGGTTGACCGGTCACTTGTCAGTCTGTCAGGAGAAGCCTCTCTTTGCTTCTCTTTGCCTGCTCACCTGCTATTTTGGGACCGCGACAGCCTGGC
>NW_013562646.1:0-1284 GCF_000968595.1 Rasamsonia emersonii CBS 393.64 | reverse complement strand
GGGGATGGCAGCTTGGATGCGGGTGACAATGGGAGACCATTCCGGCCCGAGCCAGGCGTCAGAGTCGGGGACACCTGGACAGGCGTCGTCGGAGCGAATTCATTCTCGGTTGGCATGCGAGACGCCTTGTCAAAATACTCGGCAAAACGGCCCAGCTTAGAGTGCCATCGAGTCCATTCCTCCTTGGAGACGAAGAGGTTGTAGCGAACATTGCTCAGGAACTCGACTTCCATGATGTGAATCTCCTGCACCGATATGCCCGACACCTCGGCCCACGTCTTATTCGTATACGTATTATCGTCGAGGAACTTGTTCCCCATCATCAACGCAATGGTCATCAACCGATACTCGCTGCCTTTCTTCCCTCTGACACCGGGGTTTGCTTTCTTCAGGCGATATATGAATAACAGAGCCAGCAGAATGACATTCTGACTGACCTGAGTGGTCGAGAGGATCGTCGTCACCCATTTCTGGAATCCAATCGTGGGGATGGCTTCCGGAACGAGGGAATAGTGTGTGATCACGCCATCCTCAATGGCCTTCAGTTTGGAAGTCTTCTCGAACCAGAATAGGCACGCAATCTAAATCGACACCAGAGTCAGTGGATTGCCCGACTGGCATGCCCGGGTAACAGGGATTCTCACCTGAGCAGCGAATTCTGCCAAACTCCCTTTGCTGTTATTGATCGACGAGGGGATCTGCAAGTACGGCGCTATCGAGTCGTTTGTGTTCTTCTTCTGACTCTTCGTCTCGGAGGCCGCAGCGGGGGCTTCCTTTTCCGGAGGCGGGACATAGTTCTGGTGTGCCGTCGTTGAGGTGTTCGTCGACACGGAGTTGACAGGAGCCTGGGTTGGAGCCTTGGCATATTGCTGCACCGGGACACCATACTGCTTTCCTCCATACATCGAAGAAGAAAGCGTGGTGTTGTACGTCACTCCGGTCATCTCGCTGGGAGGCGTCGGTAACCCGACCCGAAAGGGTACGGACCACTCCGTCGACCCCGAGGAGACCGAACGGAAGGCGCTCTTGGACGATGAGCACTCCGGATATTGGGATTGGTAACGTCGCGGGTCCGCAGCTACCGGAGGTGGGAGGGAGAGAGACGGATATGAGGCAAGCGCGGGAGACATAGGTGGAAGGACAACGGTCCCGGCGGTGAACGAGAGAATCGTGGATGTCGAACAACCGGTCTCATGGGTGTCGAAGTCGCTGTCTGGTCGATCGGCTCCCAAGTCCAGGTCCAGGGAAGGAGATCGCGACGATTGTCTGGCAAGGTGGGGGGGG
>NW_013562647.1:0-1284 GCF_000968595.1 Rasamsonia emersonii CBS 393.64 | reverse complement strand
GGAATTCTTAGACTACAGGTTGACAGATAAGAGCTAGCCGATTTTGTTATCTCTAATACTTTGTACTTGAGTTGGCTTGAGTTGGTGAAAATAATGTAGTTGTTTCTTAGTATTACTTCTTTCTTTGACTAGCTTTGAAAGAAGATACCTACAACACCTGATAATAAGCAGGTCATTTGATCCCTTATTAAACTCTTGTCCAGTTGATCCGATTTGAAGACATAGCTCTGCATCTATGCTATCCATCTCCACACCAAAATGATCTGCAGTCAAAACTACTTCCACAACTCTGAACGGATCAGCTAGAGCCCCTGCAACTAACCAACACAACACCATCCTAGCTCTCCTGGTCCAACATTGGAGGCTCCTTGGAGATGAGAAGATGATTATGACAATGATGATGCTGGTGAGGAGTCAGATGATCACTATGATGAACCCTAGTTATGGAGGGGGTTTGTTGGACCCTACCTTACACTCCCTAAAAAGGAAGTAGGCTATATCGGCCCTGCACCAAGGCAAATCAGACAATCCCTGCAAGAAACATCTGCCTCTGATGCTGTCATATGAAAAGTCTAGTCTGGAGAAATACCAATACAAAACAATCATTACCATTTGTCTGTAAGGACTGCTCTGACTTCATCCTAAAGAGCTTGTTCCCTGCATGTAGATCATTCAAAGTCAATTCGCTGTGTTATCTGCTTACTCTGCAGTCTTTCTAAGCACTAACATGATGTCTATGTAACAGCTAGAAAATACGGCAAGCTGATATGGATATTCTCATGGAGTCTTGCTATTTGTCATTGAACTCTATAAAGTCAACGTGATTTCTCATCATCATCAGATGGCATCAACAATCAGCAAAATAACACCATTCTCTATCCCTAATACAGCCTGCATTCTGAACCAGCTCAGTATTTAGCCTCATTTTGACATTTATAGTGACTTATTAAAATCCTTTTGTTCAATATGAAGCCCTTCTTGATTGTTATTGTGTTCCTATTCGGTGCCGCGATGGCTATCCCTCTCGAAGATCGTACTTTATCGAACAATCTAGCTCCCCGGGTATGGGAAACATTATCCCTCCTTCAGTTGTCATGCAGCTTTGTCAAAAGTAAAGAGGTGACTGCAGATATAGTGCTGACAGAGACATGCAATGTCTAGCAAGTAAGCAGTGATCATTATCTAAACATTTGGACTAAGGGCTGACAGAAATATGAATAGGACGTGAGTCACAACCCTTACAGAAAGAGAAAGGATATGATTACCTAGACAGAGAGCTGATAG
>NW_013562648.1:0-1030 GCF_000968595.1 Rasamsonia emersonii CBS 393.64 | reverse complement strand
TTCTCTCTCTCTCTCTCTCTTTCTCTCTTTCTTCCCTGGTGAAGACTTCTCTTTCCTTCTTTCTCTGCATTTCCTCAGGTCGAGCGTGCTTGGCCGTCCTTTCCTTTCTTTTACGTCCTTGCCACTGGTATTCTGGCAAGAGTGACGCTCGCTGGTTCGAAGAGCAGCCGATTCGTTCCTTAGACGTCGACTGTGTCGACTGCATTCGTTCTTCTGCCAGACAGAATACCAGACACTGTCTTCTTTCAGTCCTATTCGATTGTTCAGTCAATCTGCAGACATGTTCCTCAGATCTTCGTTCAGATATTTACTTCTGGCTGCCGCAGTCACCTCTGCCGTCGCTCAGTCTGGGTCTAAGCACGTCTTTGCACACTTCATTGTGAGAGATCTCTCCTTGTTCTGGCAGAATTTGTCTAATTCCATCGCAGGTCGGAAATGCTGCAGAAATGACTCCCCAACAGTGGGAGTCCGATATCCAACAAGCCAAAGACGCCCACATCGACGGTTTCGCGCTCAACATCGCCGCCAAAGACCCCAACACCGACGGCATCCTGCAGAACGCCTATGCGGCCGCCGAGGCCGTCGGCGACTTCAAGCTCTTTCTCTCCTTCGACTATGAGGCTGAGGGTCCCTGGCCCATGGACAGCGTAATTGCCAAGATCAACACCTACAAGAATTCCACCGCCCAGTTCCGGTTCCAGAACAAGCCCCTGGTGTCGACCTTCGAAGGCACGGGCAATGTCGACGACTGGCCCAAGATCATCGAGGCCACCGGCATCTCGTTCATCCCCTGCTGGACCAGTCTGGGGCCGTCTGGGCTGGTGTCTGCTCTGAAGATCGTCGACGGCTTCTTCAGCTGGGATGCCTGGCCCGTCGGGGCGGAGGACATAACCACCTCCAGCGACGAGGCCTGGATCGCGGCGCTCAGCGGCAAGCCGTACATGATGCCCGTGTCGCCGTGGTTCTACACCAATCTGCCGCAGTGGAACAAGAACTGGCTGTGGCGAGGTGACGATCTGTGGCATGATCG
>NW_013562649.1:0-1462 GCF_000968595.1 Rasamsonia emersonii CBS 393.64 | reverse complement strand
GTCTGGTGCCTTGGTGCCTGATGTCTCAGGCAGCAACAGTAAGGCTGCCGGAGCTTCGTCACGCGGCGGAGCGAGCTGGCTGGACTCACCTCCTGCTCCCATATCAGCTCCCTCTCCAGCTTCGCACTCCCTGCTCTGCCTGGTTTCTGTCATTTTTTGCTTCCTCAGAGGTCCCTGGAGCTCTGAGAACGCCGGAATATTCGAATCTCGACGCCAACCCTTCTTGTGGCCTCCAAGCCTGAGCCTCTGCCGCCATGCCGGGCTTCGACTTCTCCAACTACAACCGCAATGTGGCCCTTCATGCCAAGGGCTACCCACTGCCCAAAGCCACCAGCACAGGTACGACGATTGTGGGGTGCATATACGACAAGGGCGTTGTGGTAAGCTGCCGGGATCCTCTGGCGCCTGGGCTCTATGAACGCGTGCTGACCTGTTGTTATTCAGATCGCGGCAGATACTCGAGCGACGAGCGGGCCGATAGTAGCAGATAAGGTACGAGCTGGAACCCGTATCGACACCTGCGCGATACCTGCGTGACTCGCCGTGATATTGACCGTGCGACTTTCCATCCGTAGAACTGCGAGAAACTGCACTACATAGCACCTCAGATCTGGTGTGCTGGTGCCGGCACAGCCGCCGACACCGAGTTCACGACGGCCCTGATCAGCTCCAATATCGAATTGCACTCGCTGTCGACGGGCCGGCCCCCGCGAGTCGTCACCTGCATGACCATGCTGAAGCAACATCTATTCCGGTATCAAGGCTACATCGGGGCGTATCTGGTCGTCGCCGGAGTCGACCCCACCGGCACGCATCTCTTCACGGTGCACGCGCACGGGTCGACAGACAAGCTGCCGTACGTGACCATGGGCTCAGGCTCGCTGGCAGCCATGTCAGTCTTCGAGTCGAACTGGAAGCCGAACCTGAACCGGGAGGAGGCGATCGCGCTCGCGGCGGAGGCCATCAAGGCGGGTATCTTCAACGACCTGGGGTCCGGCAGCAACGTCGACGTGTGCGTGATCGAGAAGGACAAGCCGACGGAGCTGATGCGCAACTACATCAAGCCCAACGAGCGCGGCCAGAAGGAGCGCGACTACCGCTTCCCCAAGGGCACCACGTCGTGGCTCAAGGAGAAGGTCATCAAGAAGGAGGACATTGGCAAGTACGTCACGGTGCAGGAGCTCTCGAGCGACGAGGATGTCGTCGTCGTCGAGAAGATGGATGTCGATTCGTAGGTAGATCTACCTAGATCATAATCTACCATGTCGTAATAATTTTCTATTTCCAATTGGGAGAGAAAACGCGAGAGAGAGACGGAAATGGAAAATGGAAAATGAAATGAGATTGATGGACGTATTGTACCAGTACTTTACTTTAATAATCAGTGAAATGGGAACGCAACGCAGTCGGTTATGATGATCAATCATATTACCAAGTCTAATAATTGCTCGCTCAGAGTCAC
>NW_013562650.1:0-1076 GCF_000968595.1 Rasamsonia emersonii CBS 393.64 | reverse complement strand
AAACGCGCGGTTCGGAAGTATCAACGAGCCGTCCGTGAGCTGCGAAATGAGAGGCAACGGCAACGCAATCGCCTCGTGCGGGAGAACCTGGAACGATATAAGAATGAACAACCAGTGATCGACAGCGAACGACAGCTTTCCGGGAAAGTGGTTGATGAGGAGGTGATCGGGGCCTTGCAGCGATCGGGATATATGACACCGCAGCACATGATGCTGCTCGACACCGTCCTGACTCTGCCAGGCACCACTATCGAAGCGGAGTATCAGCGTCGGATTGCAGCAATCAATGCGGTAATCACATTCTGTGATGTGATGGAAGGCCCCCCAACACGGCCTGGCCCGTCCCGAAAGCATTCCGCAACTGATGCCGTCGCACCCCATGCAAAGAGGCAAGAGTGCCCACAGGAGGACGAGGATACAATCGCTCTCCGCCAGGCAATTGCATCAGTCCGGGTTGGCTCACTTCGCCAAAGACCGAAGATTTGCTTCCTCTGCGTTGGAGACACCAGACTCCCAGTGACGGAGCGGACACGGGTATATAATACTCCGGGATCTCTGAGCAGACATCTTCGTCGGAAGCATCTGAATTCTCATTGGCCAGAATGCAAAACGATCAAATGCAATATTTGCGGTGTCCAACTCAAAAGCAAGATGCATCTGATGAATCATGCGGAATCCGTGCACGGAACGGTGACGCGAGTGCCTCTGTAGTTCCCCTCTTCCCTTTTATTGCGTCTACGTGCTTAAATGCAGTTGTCTGTCAAGGCTCATGGCTGGGCCGGTTGACTCTCATTGCCCTGCTAGATGTGATGGATTGTTGATTGCACTGCACTGGCAGGGCAGGGATCTGGGATAGTACTATTTGCATGTTTTCTTAGTGCATAAAGCCGATTTTGTTGTCTCGATGGTGCTTTTATGTATTCGCTTAGAGGTATTATGGCTTAAGTAAGGAACAGCCTCGCCGAGATTCTCGACGAGACTGCGTGACAAGCTTGCTTGGCGTCTTGGCGTCCCTAGCGTTCCCAGACGCTGAATAATGCTGAAAGCAGTTAGTCTATCACGTGACAATAGACCGG
>NW_013562651.1:0-1030 GCF_000968595.1 Rasamsonia emersonii CBS 393.64 | reverse complement strand
ATTTTCTAGTTCTTTTCTTCTTTTCCTTCTTTTATTATTTTTTTTCTATCTTTTTTTTATTATTTATTCCATTCTCGATTGATACCCTACTTTTCTCACCGACCAATTCATCTGTTCTTCGCGTCCTTGGCTCTGTTGCTGTTACTTCGCGCGTGGTCCGCGGAGGCTTTGCGCATTGATAATGATGCCCACGATGCTTCTACATCAACAGGAAATGCTCTTCTGCGAATGATGCCAGTTTGTTGACTTTTTTTTTTGTATTTATTATTTTTTCTTCGTGTGTGTCTGATTTTTCCTTTGTTCTTTTTTTCTTTTTTTTCCCTTTTTGTAACCTACCACCTTTGTCTCCGGGTCAGAGGTGTACCTTTCGCTTCTTTTTCGTTTACACTGGTATTTTTCGCGTTATTTTAGGTAGCTATTGCTGCTACTGCTGCACCTTCCAGCTTTTTTATTTTCTTTTTTGGTTAATTTAGGCTGGTAGTGAATATATACAGGCAGGAAAGGAAAGGAAAGGAAAGAACCTGCTATAAAGCGTCTCCCATTTTTTGTTCCCGGACTGAATACTCGTAGAGTCGTAGATGAAGTGTCTTTCAGTCAATAACTCTCATATTATCCCTCATTGCTGGACGTTCTGAAGCAGCCTCAACACTTCATTGTGTTTACGTCTTCCCCAGTCTGCCGGCATAAGTCCATCTTCATCCCTAGAATAGGGGTCGACACGGTTGGTGTCAAGCAACAGCTTGACTATATCTGTATGCCCATGCTCTGCTGCATATGAAAGTGGTGTCCGACCCCAACAATTCTTGTGATCTGGATTAACACAGTTGGTATTAAGAAGCAGCTTAACAATAGCTGTATGCCCGTGCCATGCTGCAGATAAAAGTGGTGTGAAACGATTATCATCCCTGTGATCTGGATCAACATGGTTGGTATCAAGCAGCAGCTTGACTATAGTTGTATCCCCACGCTCTGCTGCATATAAGAGTGGTGTTGAACCAAAAAAATCCTTGTGATCTGGATTAACATGGTT
>NW_013562652.1:0-1207 GCF_000968595.1 Rasamsonia emersonii CBS 393.64 | reverse complement strand
ATCGTTCGCAGTCCAGTCTTTGCTTCCTGCCGGTCGCCCGGCCCCTGTACAGATCTGCTGGCCCGGGTTGATCGCTCCATTCGTCAGCCAAAATGCGGTCAACGTTCTTGCTGCTAGGCCTTTGTCTCGCCTCTGCGACCATGGCCGGCGTAGACAAAGTTGATGAGAAGGACATCAGCACCATGGATCTCCTGCCGCCTACGACCGCATCGGCCGCTCCTACCTCTGCTGCACCGTCCAACACCGTCACCTCCGAGACTTCGTCGCCTTCGCAGACCTCGACCACCACCAGCTCTAGTAGCCGCGAATCGTCCTCCACCACTTCCACGTCTTCCACCTCGACGACGGAGACGTCGTCTCCTCCGGAACCAGTCACGACGCACACTTCGCAAACCTCTCACACGACAACCCAGCCCCCAACCTCCACGACGGAGCCGCCATCGACAACTGCTCCCGCAGACAGTTCGTCTGCCACCTCCGAAACCAGTGCACCTCTGATCACTGTGACCACCATCAAGACCATCAGCGGGACTCCTGTCGCGCAGACTTTCACATCGTCTGCTCCGGCCGAGACGGCGCCCCCGAGTCTCAGCGCGAGCAGCGGAGACTCCGGTAGTTCAGGACTTAGCACGGGCGCCAAGAAGACCATCATTGGTGTGGTGGTTGGCGTCGGTGGCGCCATCGTCGTTGCGGGCATTGCCTTCGTGGCGTGGAGAATTTGGGGACGCAACAGGAACGACGGGGATCACGATGAAGACGACTTGATGAACGCCGGCACCGCGGTCGGTTCCAACATGCGCGAGAAAGCACCAAGCCCTGGAGCCAATGGTACGCCATTCAGGTCGACGCTCGACCAGTATCACAACCCGGCTCCAGTGAATGCTGCTTCCAATTTCTAGGCAATCGCTGTACATGCTGTATAACATGAATCATTTCATGTCGTCTGAGTGCGTCGGTTTCCGGTATACCTACACGTCCTGGGGACCTGGGGGACTTGTCTTTCTCGACGGGAAAGATTCTGGAGTTGGACTGCACTTGCGACGGCTTTCGTCATTTTGTTTTCATCTGCCGTTATCAACGTTCGATTAGGGGGTCGATTTTTTTTTCTTCTTACCGGCGCCATGGAGAGGAATATTCACGGATATGATTTTCGTTTTCTAATTTTTTTTTTCGGAATCGCCGTTCCTTATCTGCCTTCCCCCCCCCC
>NW_013562653.1:0-1165 GCF_000968595.1 Rasamsonia emersonii CBS 393.64 | reverse complement strand
GGTTAGGATGCTGACCAGTTCTAGGAGCAAAGGGACTGGGATCGCATGATCGGGGTCAACCTCAGCGGGGTCATGTACTGCATGCGTGCTCAGCTTCCGCATCTCCCGAAGCCCGGCGGCTCGATCGTCAACGTTGCCAGCACTGCGGGCATCCACGGCCTGCCGAAAAGCGCGGCGTATTCGTCCAGCAAGCATGGAGTCATCGGATTGACGGCATCCGCTGCAGGCGAGTATGGAAGGGCCGGCGTGAGGATCAATGCTCTGCTTCCGTGCGTGTGACAACGATTAAAAAAATTATTGGCGAATGAGATTTTTTTTTGACTGACAAAAGCTACTACTAGAGGACCGATAGATACGCGCATCTTCCGCGATGGCGAGGAGAAGGGCCTCTTCAGCGCGGATGTCATGGGCGGTGCAACCCTGCTGGGCCGCATGGGCAAGGCTGAAGAAGTGGCCAATGTTTTATGTTTCCTGTTGAGCGATGAGGCATCATATGTGACTGGAGGTAAGATCACCGAACCTGGAGCAAGAACCTTGGGACTAATTCCAATTTCGTAGCTCAATGGACTGTTGATGGAGGGTATACGGCCTGCTAGATGTAGGTCCCGAGCATTTTAAAAAGGACGTCTCTGATACTACGTGTCTGGCCTGATGAACATCATTGGTATAAACTATACAGAAATATCGTTACAGCGGACCTAGCGCCTTACGACTCCTTTCCAGTCACTATGGTCTAGCTCCGATGCAAGGATCCAGTATGGCCGAGAGGGAGGAGGAATGAAACATACCCACTCTTCAAATAGTGAGCCTCGACTCCATGTAGTTAAAGATGACACAGTAGTTTGCAATTATTATCATTTTTCCTTAGCGATAGTAAAGTTCTGTACATGGTCGTGGCCTACACGCAAGAAGCTCGTAGACTATTCTTTTTTCATCCGAAGCCATTCTGCACGGCATAATCAATCAATGAGGACGTCCCATCAATCATGGTATTTTCGGAACAACTCCTGCTTGTGCATTCCATCACGGGCATTATTGAGTTTGATTGTCCGCAACTTCGGTCATCACCGTGGTGCTTAATCGCGGAGGCTGACCAGTTATTTTTTTTTCTCCCAGGCTTCCCCTACTTCCCCGCGGAGCTCCACACAGAGGGTTTCCAACTTCT
>NW_013562654.1:0-1536 GCF_000968595.1 Rasamsonia emersonii CBS 393.64 | reverse complement strand
GCGTTCGAACTATCTTGATATTCCTTTTTTGGTCCTCTTTCTTTGAATATCGCTGGTGCTGGGGGATTAGTATCCTGCAATGCCCCTGATCATGGAGGAGGGCATCGACGTCGACGACCTCTTCGGGGATCCTTCCTCCCTCGAACTGGGTCTCCCTGCACCACAACCCACCAAGGGTCTCTCACAGCGTCTCGATGAGATGCGCCTCCTGGGCTGCTGTCAGTATGTTATCTTTGTTCTTACTGTATTCTACCACAATCATTGAATCTCGTGCTGGTTCTGACCAGTTGCTTGGCAGAAAGCTTGCCTGGTCGAGACTGGGATGCATTGCCTACATCTCTCAGGATGGCCACCGCGTCCATGTCCGTCATCTTGTCTGTCGCCCATCCGATGGGAAATGGGTTCTCAGCAATGACCATCCTCTCAATCCTGTCACGGAAGCCCATGGTGGCCATACGTTAACCCACCTGTCCTGGAATGAGACCGGGTCCGAGCTGGCCGTCGTCGATGCGTCTGGCCGGGTCTCTGTCTTCTCCATATCTATCGCTCTGAATAGCATTGTCACACATCGCCAGGCCATCATTGATTCAGCTGATGATGGTTCCCAGGTTGTGGGTATGATGTGGCTCAACGCTCAGCGCTCGGTAGGATTCCTCGTCCCCTTTGTTCTCAAAGCATGTTGAAGATATCGTCTCTAATAGCACCTCGCTGCAGGTACATGCCTTCCATCAAGCGGCCAAGCTGAACGGCCGTTGGGGTTACTCTCCTTTCCGTCGTCGGCCCATTGGTCCTTTTCATCCGGTCGGCAAGATCGCTCTCCTCTGCGTAACAAGAGCCGGCGTAATCAGACTCCTGTACCAGAATCCGGACCATAGATGGGCAGAGATATCCGCTGAGCTGAAGACCACTGGCCATTCGGACCGACTTCTAACGCACGCGGCGCTCGTGGCTACCCAAGGTACTCTTTTCAGGGCTCTTCTTGTCAGAACTCTTCTCGCTAATCTGAGGAATCTAGGGGGTATCCTCATAGCAACGCACTCTGCTTGCCAAAAGATTGGCCTCTACCGGGTGCATATCACCTGGAATCCGGCCCAATGGGACCCGAATCAGCCTAAGCAAGCTTCTGCAACACATCCTTTCCCAACGCCGAGCTTTCGTATCTTTCACAGCAAGACCGAAAATCCGAGTAGCGTTTTCACACCCAACCGGAACCAGAGCGATAATTCGAAGGAGCACTCGCCGGCCCCAAGCTCTCTATACAGCCTTACCCGTCTTGACATCGTTCCTGGACAATCAGACAGCACGGGTGGCTCTGCGTCGGGCCCGTGGATACTGGCAGTCTACTCGAATACCATGCACGCCACAAGCCATGACCCTCAGCAGCAAGCCCCCCCGTCTTCTGTTATCGTCCGGTGGCAAATGGAGACGGCATCGCTGTCCCTGCATCCCAAATTCGATGAGGTAATATCAAAGAAGAACAACGTTCAAGCAAAGGTAGATCAGTCAATTCCCCCTATCCTTAGAAACCACCGCGGT
>NW_013562655.1:0-1447 GCF_000968595.1 Rasamsonia emersonii CBS 393.64 | reverse complement strand
GAGTTCAAGCCGGAGCGGTGGGAGACGCGGCAGGCGGGGTGGAATTCATCCCGTTTGGCGCGGGCGAGCGGAAATGTTTAGGACGTAAGCAATCGNTTCCCCCCCCCCCCCCCCCCCCCCCTCCTTCTTCTTTTCTATTGCCATCATTTCAAATCTCGATATGTCTGACTTCTGACTCTGCAGAGCAATTCGCCTTCACCGAGACCGGCTACGTTGTCGTGCGCATGTGCCAGCGCTTCGACCAGATCGAGAACATGGAGGAGGGCGACGGTCGGATCCGGCTGCACCATGCGATTGAGAATCGGAGCGGGACGGGCGTGCAGGTGAGGCTGCACGAGGTGGATTTCTAGGGAAAACAGATGAATAGAATGATATATATCGCGCGAGCAAAGCCAGTCACGGTTCGGATGTTAGGGTTAGGGCAGGGCTAGGTTGACAGGTGACCGTCACAGCAAGTAACCAGTGATGATTTCATCAGAGCGCAGGATGGTTATGCTAGGAAACTGAACTAAACGAAATGACATAGCTCATTAGTCTTGCAATGCTATTGTACATACATGGACACATAAACTAAATCCCAACTCCTTCTAGTCTATGACTACTTCTCCAAATCGACATGCTCGACCTGCTCCACCTGCCGCTTCGCCGCATCGACAATGGCCTCGTTCTCCGCCCGCAGGCGCGCACGCTCCTGCAGCTGCGTCTGAATCTCAGCCAGATACTGCGGATTCTTAGAGTCGCGAACGACGCGGAAGATGGAGGGCCGCTTGCCATCGCGGTCTGCGAAGAGCAGGTCGACGGCCTCAAGCGGCAAGCGGCTCGTCTCGGGGAAGCAGAAGTAGACGACGGGCAGGGTGACGAAGTTGATGACGGCGAAGACGATGTAGCTCTTGTAGCCGATGTTGGTGATCATGGGCGGGGTGATCTCGACGACCAGGAAGGTGAAGAGCCACTGCGAGACGACGGCAAGGGCGCCGCCGCGCAGGCGCAGCTTCAGCGGCAGCAGCTCGCTCGGGTAGATCCACATGTTGGACTGCCAGCCCAGAGTGAAGAAGGTCTGGAACAGGTACAGCACGACGGCAGCCGCGTAGCCCAGCCCCTTGGTGCCGATGCCGACGAAGATGGCGGACAGCAGCATGCAGGTGCCCATGCCCGCGGAGCCGATCATGAACAGCTTGCGGCGGCCGACGCGGTCGATGGCCCACCAGGGGATCAGGCTGCTGAGGAAGTAGAAGACCTGCAGCCCGCCGGACACCAGCAGGGCGTCGTGGCGGCTCATGCCGATCGAGTCCTGGAAGACGTACGGCCCCAGCGACGACATGACGTTGACGCCGGACATCTGCTGGAAGAAGTTGGCGGCGAAGCCGATGGCGACGCGGGTGAAGCCGCTGATGCCGCCGTCGCTGAAGACGTCGCTCCAGCTGCCGGCCTCCTCGGCCTCGACGGC
>NW_013562656.1:0-1708 GCF_000968595.1 Rasamsonia emersonii CBS 393.64 | reverse complement strand
GCTTGCACTACACTACGGCCTACGCAAGCATTGTTTCTAGGACAGACATTAATTAGGGGAAGAGATCGAGGATCCCAAGTTGATGTTTTTGCTTGCTCGAGTCAATTATCTGAATTGAATTCCCTTTTTTTGTCGTCCTCGAAGAAAAAGTTGTGAAGAGCAGTTTAATTCCTCGACTGACCGTTTGTGACTCTCCTTTCTTTTTCCTTTTAGGTCAATCGATCATTCCTGTCTTGGATAATTGAAGAAGTCAAGTCAATGATCCTTTGTTCCCCCCTTTTTCTCCCTCCTCCCTTGTGTTTTCGAAACGACAGCTCAGTTACATGGGACGTACGGAGTACACCATGTAACGTAGCAACTTTGATCACAAGCATTCGTTATTCCTATCTATCCCCACGGGATCCCAACCAGTCATTGACTAACACCAATGCTGCCAGTGAAAAACATTACTCGTTATTACTTCTACATCAGTTCAGAAGGACTTTGTCCTTTTCAGGATTTTCCAACGAAGGTTTCATTCTTTTGCCCATCCTACCAGCGGGACACCCACTAGGGGGGCAGAAAGAAGAAAGACAAAAACTACGTACATGAACTAACAATATACAGGCAAGGAAAACAAGAACACGTCCCTTGTCCCATCCTCACCGGAGTGGGGGGACAAGGGACAACAACAAGAAAATACAGAACTAAATGTCTGTCCCAATCACCCCGAAGGGGAGGGACAGACAATACAGGAAGAACCAAAAAAAAGAAAAGAAAAGAAAAGAAAAAAAGAAAAGAAGAAAAAGAAAAAGAAAAGACAAAAAAAAAGACAAAACAAAACAAAACAGGCCACCACCCTCCCAACAAACGAAAAGGAAAAAAAAAGAATAAAAATCCCACCCCCCCAATCTTCCATCTTCAATTCAAGCCTCCGAGGGCAACGTCGCCAGCAAGCCCTCCCGCGACCTTGGAAGAGAAGTTAAAAAAGAGGCCATTACTGACCCTTCTTCCAAAGCTCCAACCAACTATCCATGAGCTGCCGAGCAGACTCAAGGGCCTCGATGGCTGCGGTCCATTTGACACGACAGTCATCGATCCGGCGACCCAGCTCACGGCTCATAACCTGATGCTGGGCCAAGTAGATGGACCCCTCCAAGCTGTCAGCCGGGAAGGGGGGGAGAGCAAGCTGCCCGGGAGCTGCGAGGGTGACTTCGCCGCCCGGTTCCGTCGCGACCACTGGGGGTTCCACGGTGGGATGGTTCTTGACCGGGTTGTTATCGGCGACGGCGTCAGCAGCAGCGGTGGCATTGGCCTCCGCGCCGGCCATCCGGGTGGCTCGACGCGTCCGCTTCCGTGGAGGTGCGCTTCCTTCCACGGTGCTGACGCCGCTGTCACCTGCAGCGGCTGCAGCATCCTTGGGAGGCTGAGGAGCGTCCAACGGCGACTCCTCGATGACCTCTGCAAGCTTGCGCTTGCGCTTGGCGATGCTGCCCCGAGGCTGCTGCTGCTGCTGTGTGACGGGGGCCTGGACTGGACGAAGAGGAGTGGGCATCTTGAGCGCAACACCACTCCCCTTCGTGATGGCTTTCCGTCCAGCCCTACGTCTGCGCTTCGCTGGTGGTAGGGGAGCCTCGGCCTCCATGTCTACCGGGCCAGTGAGAGCGCCAGCAGCAGCAACAGCAACGACGTCCTGAGAATCGGCGACGTCCTCCTTGTCATGATCGCC
>NW_013562657.1:0-1458 GCF_000968595.1 Rasamsonia emersonii CBS 393.64 | reverse complement strand
GGGTGTCGCGGTACTTCTCAGCGAGCCCGCGCAGCGTCCGGATGACGTCGCGGAGCAGGCGCTCGACGATGGCCAGGCCCTGCTTCATCTGCAGCACGCTGGCCAGGTCCATGATGTCCTGCGTCGTGGCGCCCCAGTGCACGTACTTGCCGGCCTCGTCGCCGCAGAGGGCCGACAGCTGGCGCACGAGCGGCAGGATCGGGTAGCCGACGATCTCGGTCTCGCGGCGCAGGCGCTCGAGGTCGAGCTTGGACGCGTCGGCCTTTTGCGTCACCAGGGCGCCAATCTCGGCGGGGATCACGTTGCACTTGGACTGGGCGCGGGCGAGGGCGGCCTCGGCTTCGACGCAGCGTTTGATGTAGGATTCATCGTTGAAGACCTGCCAAGTCAGTCAGAATCTGCCAGGCATCCACAGTCGGATTGTACTGTACCAACCTGCCGGATCTCCTCCGTGCCAAACAGCGTGCGGAAAATACTCGAATCGATGGCGCTGACGGACCCCATGAGGCGGGATTGCGAGGGACGGAAATTCTGGATCTGGACAGCAAGACGCGGAGGAGAGATGCGAACCGGCACGCGCAGTGAGGGCAGCGCAGACGGTAACCGGCGACGGAGGAGCTGCGCGAAGAGGGCGGAGGACATGATGGCAATAAGGAATCTCGAGCAGCGAGAAGGTCACTTGTGTTGGACAGAACAGTCAATTGACGGTTGACACGTTGGACAGCAGCGAGTAGCAGCTAAGATGCCCTAATCCGGCAAGGTGGGTACACGCAGGATGTCTGTACAGTATGCACCTACATACTGGTCAACGACATGTACCACGCTATCCAACAGTGTAAACAACATACGCAGCTGTCTCTGTTAGTATTTTTCCATAATTCAATTGTCAACATACCTGAAAGCTTCGAATGACCCCCACGTCGGCATTCCCCCTGCACTTCTCCAACTCGTTTTGTGGGGCCGTCTGATGCGGGGAAGCCCTCCATCACCCTGAGTATTGCATAGATGACAGCAGCACGGCGATGGATATTCTTGCGCCAGGTACTAGACACTGCCTGTAGCTCGCTCATGAGAAATAATTGTCTACCCAGGAACCTGCTGGCACATTGTAGAGAGCGAACAAGGATCTTGGTCCCCGCATTGTGGAGAGGAAATGCCCTATTTCGTGGGGCCGTCTCACCGCCTTGTTTGTTACGTATCCGTATTACAGGACTGTATGTACAGTGCCTTGCTTACATCGGTACAACATTCTCTCATGCTGCGTACAGTCTTGTATACTACACCATAGTATAGATCTGAACAATATATATCGTTTATATATCATTTATACTTGTATGTACACGTAAATAATAGTCTACTCGCGAATGAAGAGCGATGCGACTCCGATCCCGGTGCTGATGTAGTCAGTAACCACCTCAAATCAAGCATAGACACTGTATACTGTTACTCACCTCGCAC
>NW_013562658.1:0-1580 GCF_000968595.1 Rasamsonia emersonii CBS 393.64 | reverse complement strand
ACCGCCAGAAGTCATCCTCGGCGCAGACGAATCTGCGTCGAGGGACTTGGCGGACGACAACGAGCTGGTACTCGTTGCCGAGCGGGTGCGAGTGATTGGCACCGAGCCCTTAAGGGGAGCTTCGGCCCTGACGCTTTTGAAGGCGTCCCGCATGACCGCTTTGAAGACGGCCTTCTGGCGTGGACCCGGTTCCTTGCGGATGACGCTGTCTAGTACCGACAGAATAAACGGGTCCGTGCTGCTTTTGGCCCAGAGGCGGCGAAGTCCACGGGCAACTGCACGATTCTGGGAATCGTCAGCATGCCGAATCGCGGACTCGACCACGGACTTCATCCTCCCGACGTCGTACTCGCTCGACGTCGGGAGAGGGAGCGATGCCAGGTCGGCAGTGACCTCACGAGAGATCGGTGAGGCGCGGTTTGCACCGTTCTCCTGGCTGACGGTCTTCTTCGGCCCTTTGGGATTGGCGGTGGAAGGGCGCGGAAGAGATTTGGCTTTACCCATCAAGCCGACTTTGCGCAGGTCGGCTGCCGTTGGCATCGTTCCGAGGGGCCGCATGGAGGCGAGAACTGGGTTCTTGTCGCTCGACACGGCTGACCATGGTGTGTCTCGGTAACTTGGCTGCGCCGGCCTCAGGGGAGGCTCAACCCACTGGGTGTTGGGCGGGTGCAGGAATGATTGTAAGTTACCAAAGGACTCCACCCGGGGCCCTGTCTGCTGAGGCTCATGCTGTCCATGCTCTTGTTGTACTTCCGTAATATTTTCTGGTGCTTGCTGGGGTGGCTGAGATTGCCTTGCTTGCGATTCAGCTGTCACTTCGCGAGAGTTGTCGACGTCCGGTGCAGGGTCCACACCAATACGAGTGTTCCGACCGGTGCGTCGCTGCTTGCGCGGTCTCGTAGATTCAGTGAAGGAAGAGGAATCCACTGCCGGCGATGCATCCATAGGAGTAGACAGTCGCGAGTTGTTCGAGGTGGCTCGGGAGGTAGAACGGAGGTTCGGAGCCATTGTTCAGAGATGAAAGGCAAGACTTGTAAAAAAGGGGAAACGCCTGCGATACGTCGTTAGCTTTGCATGGATATTTTCTTGCAGGAAAAGAACTTACTGGAACAGCTGATTCCAAAGCTGGCAGCAAACGCACCAGACTTTGTTGTTGGAATCGTGGTCTGCCCGCGCGTCGTCTGCGGGTCGAGGGAGGAAGGAGTTCGAGGGAGCTCGGGGAGATGCCAAAAGTAGGCGAGTTTTCGGAACTCCCAAGTCACACCCTGGCGGCGACTGTAAGGAGCGCAGTAACCACGAAACAGCAACAACAACACTCTCCGTGCTTTCAAATGCACTCGAATGCCGGGATTTTGGATTTCAGATTTTTCGGATCAAGTGAGATTGAATTTTGGTAATCCTGACGTGACTCGCTTTGCTGCGTGCACTTTCAGGGGCTGTCGAGCAGTGCTGCTTCTTTGCACGTGGAAAGAAGCAATGTCAGGAGATTAGAGTGCCGATGGAATTTCACCGCGTGTAGCTCAGCTGGTCTTGTTCGTAACGACTTTGAGAGCTGTCGAGCTGTGATGTTGCGGGAAAGG
>NW_013562659.1:0-1966 GCF_000968595.1 Rasamsonia emersonii CBS 393.64 | reverse complement strand
GGCAGTGAGTATCCCGGCGAGACGCTGGATGCGCAGATCATCGCGACGAATGTATCCTCCCATACACCTCTATATATTCCTTTCTTATGGACGGCTAACTGCTACGCAGGTATACTACGACTTCTCCAAACACGGCTTCTGGGACTCCAACTTCATCGTCCACCCGACAAACTGGTACATGGCGGCCAAGATCGGCACCGACGGCCTGCACCGGGTGACCTACGGCGACGTCGTGGGACTCTCGCGCGAGGAGTACATAGCGCGGCAGCCGACGCGTTTCGAGGAGATCCTACCGGGGCACCCAAAACCAGAAGAGTATAAGATCGTCAATATCAGTCCGTACAAGCTGCAGCAGCGGTGTGCGCCGGGTTTCCGTGTAGGAAGGGTTCTGCTGGCGGCGGATGCGGCGCATTTGTGTAATCCTTTGTATGGTCATAATCATCCTTACATCCTTACTACTGACTGACTGATAATGCTAATGCTGATATGTATGTGTATGCAGTGGCGGCCTCGGCCTCACCGGCGGCATCGCAGACATCGGCAGCCTGTACGACGCGCTGGTCGGTATCCATCTCGGCCTCGCCGACGACACGATCCTCGACAAGTACAGCGAGATCCGACGGAAGATCTGGGCGGAGATCATCGACCCCATGTCGCGCGAGAATTTCCGCCGGCTGCACGACCAGGATCCGGAGACGGCGCGCGAGAAGGATCCGTTCTTCCAGCTGTGTGTGCGGGCGGAGACGGACCCGGAGTTGCAGAGACAGATGGCGACGGTGGGTATCTCTCATCTAGATGTGGACTGGCCTTGCTGATGTTGCTTTCTAGGCCCTGGATGTCCTCCGACACGACTTTACGCAGTATTATAAGAAAAAGCCAGAAGCAGCAGGACAAACAGAGAAGACTAAAAGCAGGCTGTAGAATAACAGTTAGACAGGCACGACAATATCATCGTATCAGCAGTTCTCTTCCATACATAACACCTGATAGGCAACTAAGGTCCGCAAGATTAACAAACTAGACACATATAAGTCCGATAGATACTTGCCAATCTATATACAGCACAGTACAGTACATACCATATACCACATGGAAGCAGGTGCCCACATAAGACTCGCCGTAAGTTCCCCTGGTACAAGTTACCGCCAGCTAGTGCTGTACATGTTACTATACATGACCTGTTCTCGCTTGCTGCGACTGCCGTGCCAGCACAGCCATGGTTGAAGAAGGCTCCGAAACACCTCCCACCTTCAAGAACGGCCTGGCCACCGCCAAATCATCGTCTCCGCCCCGTCGGCAAACTACCGACGCTGCCGGTCGTTTCGACCCGGTCCGCCACCGCGACCCCTGTCCATCGGTGCTGGCCGCTGAAAACATCTTCATCTCTTCGCCGTGCCTGTCGATACCTGTCGACACGTCCGACGATGCCTATCACCGTCGCCAGGCCGCACCACTGTCGACGTCCGCTGTCGACGTACCTGTCGACTCATCCAGCGGAACACCGTCGTAGAAACCCTCCGCCGGGAGGAGATCCGCTGGGAAGAGGAGCTGCACGAATAGTACGTCAATCCGTAATGTCTATCCATAATTCGTATGTCCTCAATCAACATCCATCAAAACATCGCTCATAATGTGCAAAACGTAGGAAAACTTCCGCACGCTCCACTTCCCCGTGTCTTTCAGCAGACTGCCATAGTCCAACAATATCCGTCGCGCCGACAGATATCCCCCCTGGTGCGGTACCCCCCGTATGTAGATCGTGCCGCCGTTGCGGATAAAGTTCGTCGCCGGGTCGTCCGCCGTCGTGAACGACTGGCTCCCCCGAGGCTCCATAAAACTGGTGAACCCCTCGCTGCCGACCTTCTTCCAGTCAATGTCGTCCAGCAGCTCGATCGACGCCGCCCCCGCCTGCGTCTCCGCCGACCGCGGCACCATAAACGTGTACAGCCCCAGCACGAGAGCCGCC
>NW_013562660.1:0-2299 GCF_000968595.1 Rasamsonia emersonii CBS 393.64 | reverse complement strand
CCGAAGAGGCTCGTCTGAAGAAACTCGAGACCGAAGAGGATGAGGCTCGAAGGAGAGAAAACCTGGAGCTCTTCCAATCTCTCCGGAAAGGTGGTTTCCCCGCCACGGAGAGGGCGGCTTCCCCTAGCCCTGGTGACAGCGGTGCAGCGACGCCTGCCTCCGACGCCTCGATGGGTCCTCCCTCGAAGCCGTCCGGCGCGGCGAAGCGCGAAAAGCCTGCTGCTCTCAAGCTGGAGACGACCAAGCCGGTTGAGCCTCCACAGCCAAGCGCCGCTATGAAATCCCTCCAGAGCGCGCGATTCATCGACGACCTGTCCAAGGTCAAGTACCCTCCTTCCATCGTTTCTCCCAACCCGGCTCTGAACGCGAATGCTCCTCCCGACCGCAAATTCCATTACAACAAGGAGTTCTTGCTCCAATTCCAGAACGTCTTCAAGGAGAAGCCGTCTCTGGATTGGGATACTCGTGTGCGCGAGACCGTGGGCGAGAGCGGCGATTCCGCGCGCCCCCAGTCGGCCCGCACGCCCATGCTCGGTTCGCGCAACACTTCCCGGCCGGGCATTCCGCAGAACTTCCAGATGGGCACATTTGGTCAGGGAACCAACCGCCAGAGCCTGCCTCCTGGCACCACTTCCGAGCAGCGTTTTGCCATGTCCAATGTCGGCCGCCCCGGGTCCATGGGAACCAACCCGTTTGGCCAGTTTGGCCGTCCTGGTGGCATGAGCACCCCTTCGCTCAGCCGAACCGGCTCATCAGCTGCCTTGCATTCCAACGCGCCTCAGTCTCCCCGTCCTTCTGGCAGCCGCGCTGGCACCCGGCAGGGCAGCAAGCGTGCTGATAAACAGGCTCAGAAGAAGGAAGAGGAGAGCAACAAGGCGATGCCGCTCACTGCCAACAAGGACGTTAAGCCATTGACAATCTCTGCCACTGGCTGGAAGCCTCGCAGTGTCGGCCAAGCTGCCGCCGGTCCTACTCCGGGCGGTGATCGTCTCACCCCAGAAATGGTGCAGCGCAAAGTTAAGGCCAACCTCAACAAGATGACGCCGGATAACTTCGACCGTATCACGCAACAGATCCTCGACATCGTTTCCCAATCCAAGGATGAGACCGACGGGCGGACCCTGCGGCAGGTCATCCAGCTCACGTTCGAGAAAGCGACGGACGAAGCGCACTGGGCTCCCATGTACGCCAAGTTCTGCAAGCGTATGCTTGAGAGCATAAGCCCTGAAATCAGGGACGAGAGCATTCGTGACAAGAACGGCAACGTGGTTGCGGGTGGCAGCCTGTTCCGCAAGTACCTGCTCAACCGTTGCCAGGAGGAGTTCGAACGCGGCTGGAAGGTGAACCTTCCTCCCAAGCCCGAGGGCGCGACGGAAGAAGCGGCCATGATGTCGGACGAGTATTACGCCGCTGCCGCTGCCAAGCGTCGTGGTCTGGGTCTGGTCAAGTTCATTGGTGAACTGTACAAGCTGGGCATGCTGACGGAGCGTATCATGCACGAATGTGTCAAGAAGCTGGTCGACTACGAGGGCGTTCCTGACGAAGCCGAGGTGGAGAGTCTGACGAGCCTGCTCCGCACTATTGGTGCCAGCTTGGATGCGTCGGAGAAGGGTCACGCGATGATGGACGCATACTTTGTCCGCATCAACATGATGATTGAGACAGCGGGCTTGCCCAGCCGACTCAAGTTCATGCTCATGGTATGTTAATACTCTATTTATTTGAGAGATGATAAGAGAGACGATAATACTTACACTTATTTCTAGGATGTGGTCGACTTGCGAGCAGCGCGCTGGGTGTCCAAGGACAGCGACAAAGGTCCCAAGACACTTAGCGAGATCCGTGAAGAGGTACGCAGATTACGGACGTTTTTTATTCCTGTACGGTCTCACTGACTTGTTTGTAGGCTGCCCGTCAGCAGCAAGAGGCTGAGATGGAGCGTCTCCGCCAGCAGGCCAACAGGAGCAGTCGACCGCCTCTTGGCCGTGGAGATGCGCGCAATTTCTCCGGCGATTTCCGGAATCAGCAACCTCCTCAGGACTATGCGTCCAGCAAGGTCGGAAGTGACGACCTCCGGCGACTCAAGACGGCGCGAAGCTCGAACCAGCCCCCGTCGTTTGGGCCGTCCAGCATGTTTGGCTCTCGCAGCAGCAGCGGTCGCAAGAACCTAGGCCCTGGTGGCAACTTGGTGCGCGGCGGTGAGGACAGCGGAGCTAGCAGCCGGACGGGCACTCCGCCTGCTGGAAAGGATAAGAAGGAAGACAAGGAGGCTGCATCGTCTATCAATGCATTCAGGTAG
>NW_013562661.1:0-2385 GCF_000968595.1 Rasamsonia emersonii CBS 393.64 | reverse complement strand
GGCTTTCCAGTTTCGACTACGGAGTCCTGTCCGGAAGCCCTGGCCGTCGCAGCGAAGCCAGCTATTTATATCACCTCCTCCATCCACGGATCTCGCCTGGGCCTGGTCGTGGCCCCTGGTGGGGAGAAAAGCTTGGGAAGCTTAGCAGAGGGCCGAATCGGGCGTCTGAGACAGGCCGGTGGAGCGCACCAATGGCACTAGACCGCCATCGCTGCACACGCGTCGCATCCACAGCATCATGGGGATATTCACTCGCCCATCCAGGGGCGCATGGGTCTGGCGGCCGGCGCGCAGTGGCTCAGGCGTCCTGCCGGCCTATCGCCTGTCGATCTCGTCTCCAGAGGGGGGTAGAAGTATCAGCCCGTCTCAGCCCTCGCTTTCTCTCACCCCGGTCTTTCTTCCTTCTCATCCAACTCAGACACAGTCCTTTCACGCTGCGGACCTCTTTCTTTTCATCCCAGCGTCTGTTTTATTGTTCGTCGGCTCTCTTCCCAGTCTCTCGCTCATTCCATTTCATTCTTTTTTTTTTCTCTCTTCCCTTCGTATCGCTCGCTACTCACCTGCTCAGGGGTTGGTCGTTGGATACGGTGTCTCTGAACTGGTGGAATCCCGTTTCTGTCCATTAGAGGGTGCTGCACCCTGTTCGTTTTCGTGTCTCTTTTCTCTTCTTCCAGTTACTTGACCATGAAATACTCGCTCCTCGCCGCCGGCGCTCTGCTGGCCGGCACTGCGCTGGCCGATGTCGACCCCATCGTCATCAAGGGCTCCAAGTTCTTCTACAAGACCAATGGCACCGAATTCTACATCCGTGGTGTTGCCTATCAGGGTGAGTGGATATCAGATCGTCCCGTCATGTCTCCAGAGTGAGGATTGACAAGTGCGCAAAACAGAGCCCGTCACCTCCACCACCGGCTCGAGCGACTTCATCGACCCTCTGGCCGATATCAACACCTGCAAGCGTGACATCCCCTACCTGATGCAGCTTCGCACCAACACGATCCGTGTGTACGCCGTCGACCCCACCAAGAACCACGACGACTGCATGAACGCGCTGGCAGACGCCGGTATCTATGCCCTCATCGACCTTGGCTCGCCGAATGACTCCATCAACCGTGACAGCCCATCCTGGGACGTTTCCCTCTACAACCGTTACACGTCCGTCATTGACGCCTTCGCCAAGTATTCCAACACCCTGGGTTTCTTCGCGGGCAATGAGATCGCCAACTCGGACAACACGACCGCTGGCATGGCCTATGTCAAGGCCGCTGTCCGTGACTCCAAGGCGTACATCGAAGGCGAAGAACTACCGCTCCATTGGTGTCGGCTATGCCACCGCCGATGTCGAGGCGATCCGTGACCAGCTCGCTGAGTACATGAACTGCGGCAACGAGGAGGACCGCATCGACTTCTTTGGCGACAACGTCTACGAGTGGTGTGGTGACTCGGCTACCTTCGAGACGTCTGGTTACAACAAGCTGGTCGACTTCTTCCAGAACTACTCCGTGCCGTACTTCTTTGCCGAATACGGTTGCATCACGGTCCAGCCTCGCACCTTCAACAACGTCCCCGTCATGTACGGCCCTCAGATGGAGAACGTCCTGGACGGAGGCATTGTCTACGAGTACTTCCAGGACACCAACAGCTTCGGTTTGGTCTCGGTCGACGGCAACACTGTCCACACCATGACCGGCTTCTCGTCCTACTCCAAGGAGATTGCCAAGGTGTCTCCCACCGGCGTGAACAGTGCCTCCTACACGCCCACCAACACTGCCCCGGCGGCATGCCCCACGGTTGACTCGGTCTGGCAGGCCGCCACGAACCTTCCGCCGAGCCCCAACGCCGACCTGTGCAACTGCATGATGGAGTCGCTGTCCTGCACGCTCAAGTCCGACGTCACGGACGAGCAGATCGGCAAGCTCTTCGGAACCGTCTGCGGCTTCGGCAACGTCTGCGAGGGAGTCACCGGCAACGCCACGACTGGCAAGTACGGTGCCTACAGCATGTGCGAGGCCAACCAGCGTCTGGCCTTCGCCATGAACGTGTACTACGAGCAGCAGAAGGCCCAGGGCAACGCCGAGTCGGCCTGTGACTTTGGCGGCGCCGCCACGACCCAGGCGGCCAAGTCCCCCAGCGGCACCTGTGCCTCGCTCATCAGCCAGGCCGGCACCGCGGGCACTGGCACGGTGACGTCGTCTCCGACCGGCGGCTCTGGCTCTGGCGCTGCTGCCTCGGGCTCCAAGTCGTCCGGCGCGGCCTTCCACCAGGCCTCTCCTCTGGCCATCACGGTCGGCTCGTGGCAGCTGGGTGTGTACATCCTGACCGCTGTTCTCAGCGGCATGGGTATGATCCTGCTGTAAACAGCGTACGTGCCGTGTCGTACTGTTA
>NW_013562662.1:0-2277 GCF_000968595.1 Rasamsonia emersonii CBS 393.64 | reverse complement strand
AGGGCGGGCAGCGACGATGCTGCACTACCACTTTGCGCGAATCATCCTGCTGCTGAACCGGCCGCCGGACGCGCAGAGCACGCCGCGCGACCGGCTGCTGGGATACCGCGAGACGACCAAGGAAGTCGACCACTGCTGCCGGGAGATCGCCGGGGTGGCGCTGGGGCGGCCGGCAGCAGCGGTGCGGATCCACATGGTGCAGCCACTGTTCGTGGTCGGGCAGTGCTTCGACAGCAGCCCGGAGGGCCGGCAGGTGGTGGTCGACCTGCTGCGGGGGATCGAGGCGGATTGTGGCTGGGCGACCGAGTACCGGGTGCGACAGCTGCAGGCGCTGTGGGATCGAACGTAATACGTACAGTACATACATACGTAAGTATGTATGTAGTGTACAGTACGTATATTTAGTCCTTGACTTCTTATTATAGAGTGGTTGAGTATCGAACTATCAAACGAATGCGCACTGTATTGCATTGTATACTAATGCTGTTATGCTATACCATATCATACCATACCATACTTGATAGATAGATAGATGGATAGATGGGTGGGTAGGTAGATAGATAGATAGACAGGTATCTACTGTACGAATGATTTACTAATCGATTAATGGTGAAGCATAGAAAGAAAGAAAAGAATTCTTAGAAAGAGACAGTAGCAGATTGATCATCATCATGCTCAGTCCTCAGCCATTAATAATTATTGTCCAGTCATCATTACCTGGAATGGATAGGTTCTAGAAAGAGGTTTATTATTACCTGTCTAAAAAAAAGGGGGGAGAAAATAATGATAGACAATACCTATGGAGAAGGAAAAAAGGTTATTAACTAATACCAGCTTAGGTACTTACTTACTTAGTACTCTGTACGTTGGTTTATCATTATCCTATTAATATGTCATGCATGCTATGCTATGCTATGCCGCAGTTCTATTATAAATTTAAGGTTTTGAGAACAACAGGTTCGTCAACAAACTTCCGGTTCATTCGTTCGGGTTTAACTAGTACTTTATTTTCAGGTTCCAAGTCTATGGTGTATGTATATGTCATCATGAATAATGATTGTGGCGCATTTTTACTTGGCAGGGCACAGCCAGCCAGTCCCTACGGAAAAGATAAATAAGATCGTCAGAGGAGAGGAGAGGATATCATTTCAAGTAATCTGCTAATATACTATACTATACCATAGTCTATAGTATAGTAAATAGCATACTCCTGCTGCTTTCTTTACTTGTTCACCAGACCTGTATATATGCATATCCGTAGATTTTCTCCGGGAGAGTTTGCTGTCCCTTAAGAAAATATTTAAGGAGACAACTCCACAACTTACTTGCAACTCACTCTGCCGTCACACGTTATACGCCACCTCCGGCCCCGGCTGACTCGAACCACAGCGAACCTCCAACTCGCCCTTCTTCCGACGATCGCTGGCCAGCGTCTGCGCGAACTTGGACCGCTCGCGGATCGTGGGACCCTTCCAGTAGAAGATGTAAATCGGCGCGGTGATGATGATGGCGACGCAGCCGAGAAGAGTGGATGGCCACTCCAGATGGAGGGTTGTGCCCATGTGTTCGTACACTGTGCACAGTCAGTAAGTTTTCTTGCCTCCGTTTGCTATTAGTTTTTTGAAAGGTTGTCACTCACTCGGCGTAGAATACATGGCTGCGATCCCTGCGAGGAGGTCGCGAGCTAGTGCGTTTCCGCCTGTCGCTGACGCAGAGTATGGTCCGTAACTGGCGATCATGTAGTCGATTGTCGCCATGTAGATGGCATACTATGACGACATTAATAAAAAAACAGTTGATTAGGTTTCCACTTACATTGGCTATCGCGATACAGGTCGAGAATATCATCGGCGCTATCCAGTGCACATGCGGCGGACCCAAACTCGTCCAGGCAAAGCCAAACAGACCGATCGTTTCGAGTGGTGCCGCTTGCGTGCGTCAGTTGGAATACTCTCTCTATATTGAGTGGATTGCCTGGACGATACTCACTGAATAACAGCCAATACAGCCGCGCCTCGGGCAGCAGGGCGTCGGGATCTCTCTTGCGGATCTTGGTGTGTCTGTAGATCCAGGGAAGAAAGGAGACATAGGAGATTACGTATCCGATGATGATTCTACAGCGGTTAGGGCTTGACAACTTGACGGTTTGACCGCACTCGACGCGATACTCACGGAATGAAAGCCAGTCCGATTCGCACGGGTCCAAACCCCCATTGCTTATATACCGGCTTGTAAGACTGCAGGAAGGTGAAGATGAGGGCATCACTGAACCCGCTG
>NW_013562663.1:0-2157 GCF_000968595.1 Rasamsonia emersonii CBS 393.64 | reverse complement strand
TCCGCTCTGCTGCTCTGCTTGGTGTGTCCGCCTGTCTCGTCTGCCCGCCCGTCCGATTCCCTTCGCTAATCCGTGTCTGCCTCCAGCACGCCCTCCATTCAGACGAGACAGCGCGTTTATCACCGTCTGTCTGCCTTCTCCGGCCTGCTGCTCGCTGCTTCCCGCCTGACCGTGCCAGCCGGCCGCCGTCTCGCGCCTCTGTCGCCTCTCGCCTTTTCCAATCCCCTCCATCCGAAGCCCATGTCGTTTCTGCACCTCTAATCGCTTCCGTTTTCACCGTCTGGTACGGCTTCCTTTCCCTGGCCCGGCCTGTGCTGCCTGTCGGGCCTTGTCGGGTCGACCCAGGCTTCGATGCCTGGGGCCTCGTCGTGCGTGAAATCCGTGGTGAGAAAAAAAAAAGCGGTGTTGACGGTGCTGCTTGTTACAGGACGCCATGGCTGGTGAAGACGACGCTTTCCAGGCGGCCGCTGAGATCCTGAAGGGTCTCGCGCGCGAGGTTCCCGCGAGTGACGACTCTGAACCCTCCACCAATTCCGTGGCCACGAATGGCTTCGATCCCAAACAGGTCAAGTTGCCGGGTGAACCCAGTCCCGGCAAGACTGCTTTTGAGACCGAATTGCAGGCGCTGATCGGTCGAATCCACGACCTGGAAACTGAGCTGGTCAGTGACCCGCTTCCCTCTTTCTTTTGGTCTCCTTGGACAAATAGGCAAGCATGAAAGAGAGAAAAAAAAAAGGCATTCTGACAGGATTTCCTCTAGCAGCAGAATAAGAGGCCTCGCAGATCGCGTCGCTTAAAGCGGAAGTTCTCAAGGTCGGTGGAAGATGATGACTCGGACGATGACGATGACGATGATTCCGACGACTCGAGCGATGACGAGGAACTGGACCCGCGAACCCGCATCATGCGCGAGGAGGACATTAGCTATCTGCGCAACCACGTTCAGAAACAGGCCGAAGAGATCAGTGTCCAGAAGGATATCATTAACCGTGTCAGGGATGAGTTGCAACAGCAGGAAGAGCACACCCGGCGCACCTTGGTTAAGGTGGAGCACGAGGACGTCAAAGTGCTGGAGCGTGAACTACGCAAGCACCAGCAAGCCAATGAGGCCTTCCAGAAAGCTCTCCGGGAAATTGGTGGTATCATTACCCAGGTCGCCAACGGTGACCTGTCCATGAAGGTCCAGATCCATCCCATGGAGATGGACCCCGAAATCACGACGTTCAAACGGACCATCAACACCATGATGGATCAGCTCCAGGTTTTCGGAAGCGAAGTGTCTCGGGTTGCCCGTGAAGTCGGTACCGAAGGTATTCTTGGTGGTCAGGCCCAGATTACCGGCGTTCACGGAATCTGGAAGGAGCTCACGGAGAACGTCAACACAATGGCCAAGAATCTAACCGATCAAGTGCGAGAGATTGCTACCGTCACCACCGCAGTCGCACATGGTGACCTCAGCCAGAAGATCGAGAGTCGGGCCAAGGGTGAGATCTTTGAACTCCAGCAGACAATCAACACCATGGTGGACCAACTTCGCACTTTTGCAACGGAGGTGACGCGGGTCGCGCGTGATGTCGGTACCGAAGGTGTCCTGGGTGGACAGGCCCAGATCGAGGGCGTCCAAGGCATGTGGAACGAACTGACGGTCAACGTCAACGCCATGGCCATGAACTTAACGACCCAAGTGCGTGATATTGCCATGGTCACCAAGGCCGTCGCCAAGGGTGATTTGACGCAGAAAGTCCAGGCCAACTGCAAGGGAGAAATCCTCGAGCTGAAGAACATCATCAACAACATGGTCGACCAACTGAGACAGTTCGCCCAGGAGGTCACCAAGATCGCCAAGGAGGTCGGTACGGATGGTGTCCTCGGCGGTCAGGCAACGGTGCATGATGTCGAAGGCACTTGGAAGGATCTGACCGAGAACGTCAACCGGATGGCCAACAATCTCACCACCCAGGTCCGTGAGATCGCGGACGTGACCACGGCGGTCGCCAAAGGTGACCTGACCAAGAAGGTCACGGCCAACGTCCAGGGAGAGATACTCGACCTCAAGAACACCATCAATGACATGGTCGACCGACTGAATACCTTCGCCTTTGAGGTCAGCAAGGTGGCCCGAGAGGTCGGAACGGACGGCACGCTGGGTGGTCAAGG
>NW_013562664.1:0-1564 GCF_000968595.1 Rasamsonia emersonii CBS 393.64 | reverse complement strand
CTTGCTGCCTTGCCTTGCCTGAGTCTGCTAGCCTAACAGCCTGACAAGTGGCGGTGGACAGTCATGTGAGATGAATCATGAATGGCCGTGTCTTAATTACGACTATTGGCCAGCTGGCCAGGACAAACTGGCGAATGGCAAGGCAGACTGCGTCGTAATTCGAGTAGGACAGCCAGTAAGAATACTCCGTCTGGAGTAACTTGTCCCTGACAGCATAATTAATTAATAATTAATTACTGGTCCTAGGGAGTATGGAGTAATGATTCTCGAATGCTTCATAGAATCAAGCCTAGTTATTGTACTATACTCTACGGGGATTGAGCTGGGCTTCCCCGGAAGGACTGTATGGAGTAGCCGGGGGCTGGTGACACTAGTATGGATATGATTGGCTAGGTACGGAGTACTCTATTCTTGTTATTCTCTAATAATTCTTTCTGAATTGTAGGCTCACATGATCAGGGTCCACGTACTTAGGCAGTTTAGGTATGGTGACTCTGTCCTACTCTAGACTTCTAGTCTACAAGCTTGCCCAAGGCTGCAAGGCGACTTTCCACAGTGTCGGACTCTCAGGACCAGTCTCTGACCAGTCCCTGATGACGCAGGCAGGGCGACGATTCCCTGTTTCTCGCCTAACTGAAACCGTGCCTAGTCTAGACCCAGTAGGCGTCGTGCGGCCATCCCCGACGAGTGAGCTTCGCAGCACGCACTGCTCGACCGTTGGGCTGACTGGCAGGCCAATAAGCCCCAGCGACCCCTGTGCCTGGCAGCTAGCCTGGTTGAGAAACAGATGATCGCATACTCAAACACTCCAGGGGCTGCCGCCTGGCTCCCCTCTTTGTCAGGATGGAGCATCCGGCCACGCTACGCCTGGATGCGTTCCGCATCCCTCGATAGTCGAGATCGCTTGCCAAAATTGGCACCGCAGACCCTGGCGAGTTCTGGCGCCTCACAGACAGCTACTCACGGCCTGACGTCGGCGATCTGATCGGGCGTGCTGTCTGCACTCTGCTGTCTGGACCTGGAGTAGCGTGGATCTTGGATGAACGAGTCGACATTCCATCCCAGAGGCAACCGTAGAGTACAAAAACCCTCTCGATCCCTCGTCGACTGCTGCTTCGATCAGATCAATCTCAATCTTCATCAATCTTCATCTTCAGCACAGCAACACTTTTGAATTCAACAGACCCCTGCTGGGAGCACCGCCCCCAACTGATTAGTCTTATCCTTGTCCGCTGTGACTCAGTGCCTGGCAGTGCCACCACTGCGTTTACACTTTGTTCATATCTTCATAACTACACTACTTCATACGCCTGATTCTCGTTAATATTCTTTATCCTTCTACTCTTCACTCGAACGTGCTGTCCTTGCATCGTCGCTGCTGAGACCGCTGCTTGCCTGATTTCGCTCGCAACTAGTCGTCCCATCTACTCCCACTTTCAACTCAACATGCCTCACAAAATCGAGCTCTCCGAATCCAATCCCTCCAGCCGGGGCAGCACCAACGAGAGACATCAGTTCCCCGCTACGGATACGCAAGGTATGTTATGGATCGCCGTGCCAGTTT
>NW_013562665.1:0-1664 GCF_000968595.1 Rasamsonia emersonii CBS 393.64 | reverse complement strand
ACGACGCAGCAGGTCAATGGGTCCGGTGTGGGAACAGAACTGCCCGACAGCCAGTTTGGTGCGAGCTATTATACGCCCACAACAGCACAAAATCACCAGGTGAGCCATCCTCAGACAGGAGCTGCGGTCCCTGCGCCTGGTCCGTTTCAACCGCAGCAGTTATCATCTCATCACTATCCGTTCGGCAATGGAAACGACTTGCCTGGTTCCGAATCCTATCGTCCAGCGATGTCAGATCCGCAATTTGTGAACGGTCCTTGGACTTCGTTTCCCGGGGGAAGTGGTTATCCTCAGCAATCTCGATACGGTCCGTACGGAGGAGGAGGATTCAGATAAATGGAATGGCATATCGTGTCAGTTGCAATAAAACGGCATTGTGGGCTTGCACGAGATATCACCTTGCGAGCAGGGCATGTTTCGCTTTTAAATTTTTCCCTCCCTCTCCCTTCTTCGCTTGATATCCATATCCTCAGTCTGATTGTTATGATGATTTTTTTCTCTCTTCTCAATCCAATTGCTTGCATTCTTGATAGATGTTACGGAGTATGATGCTGTATCAAAGTTTTTTTTTTTCCCCCATTCGGTTCTTTGCATATAGATATCCACAGAGTGACGGTTTAGTAAAGAAAAAATAGAGTCGATTATTAGTTAGTGTTTTCCTCTATGGCTGGCATGAACCAGAGGTAGAAGATGCGAAGATGCATATGTTTATAAACATTCGAAGATGTCCTATGCTTATATCCATGGATCTGTCCACGGGTCCACTGGATATAATGCCTTCCTAAACGGGTATAGACGTTCTAGACCCACCCGTTGCAGATGTTCCAGAAATGGAAGGCGGTCACTATTTCCCGAGCACGGCAAAAAAAAAGTTCTGCCAACGCTTTTTGATAAAGGTTAAGCTTGTGCACAGCATCAAGCCAGCCATTAATTCATTAGTGGTGGTTCTGTTTGAGGGCTAGCTGTGGACTATACCGACCATGGCTTCCGTCTACAAATCAATCTCCAAGAAGGAGAAGAAGAAGAAGGAGCGCCCCGTGGCGGCGGAGGACGGGGATGTGACCATGGACGATGTGATGGAGAACGGCATTGACGACACTAGCGACAGCGAGGAAGAAGAGGAGCAGGAGGAACAGGAGGAAACTCAGGAGCAGTCCGGGTCAGGATCGGGCCAGCAGCAGCAGCAGACGCAGACGCAAAACAAATCCGGGTTGATGCCCAAGACTCGCGTTCTCATGCTTACCTCTAGAGGGGTTACGTATCGGTAAGGACGGGCTGGATTTATTTCATCTGTGCTTACTTTGCTATTTCATATTATTTCGCTAACGAGATTCAATGCTAGACACCGACATCTCCTCACCGATCTGATGGCGCTTCTCCCCCACACGCACAAGGAGAGTAAACTCGACACGAAAAAGAACGGCGGCTACAACCTGCTTCTCAACGACCTCGCGGAGCTGCATTCCTGCAATGTCGTGTTCTTCCTCGAGGCGCGGAAACGCGGTCAGGACCTCTATCTCTGGCTCTCGCTGCCGCCCAACGGTCCCACGATCAAGTTCCACGTGACGAACATCCACACGATGGGCGAGATGGGGACGGGCTTTGCGGGGAACTGCCTGAAAGGCGGACGGGGCCTTGTCGTCTTCGATCGCTCCTTTGACGAG
>NW_013562666.1:0-2247 GCF_000968595.1 Rasamsonia emersonii CBS 393.64 | reverse complement strand
CGTAGACAGTAGGCCCGCAAGCGTACCAGGTGACCTTTCGCCCCTCAGGATCGATGGGAATAAATGGGACTTTGGACCGCGTCAACGAGTTATAGACTTTCAGAGGAGGTAATCGAGCGCTGGCTTCGGGGTGTAACGTAGGCTGCTGCCACGGGGGCTGCTGGCGGGAGGAAGCCATTCTCCTGGAGACAGTGAAAGCAGAAATCGATGGAGGCCGCCGTCTGATTCGATACGTCAAGGAAAAGGCGAATCGGGGAGGAAAGAGTGTCATAAAGAAGGTCGACGAGACGAGTAGGAGGGGGGAGAGAGGGGCGCTTTACGCAATGAGGGGCCGGTGACTCAAAAGAACTGGCGACAAAAAAAGACCAGCCGCATCAACAGTGATCTCGGCCAGCAAGCCAGAGCGCTGAATGGCTGGGCGGGCTGCGGGATGCGGGTGACGCATGCCCTAAGCCCTACTGGGCAGTCCGCTTTGGGCGAGCTTCGAGAAAAAGAAGTTTTGGATAAGGCTGCAGCAGCTTCAACTTGCCCGCTACGGCAGCACTTCGGACTGGATTCCGGGATTGTCAGCTCGTTGCTGGGAAGAACAGCGAGCGTCACAGGTTACTGGATCTATAAGAAGCCATCCTCGCCATGCCTTCGCCTTTTCTCACGCCGGGGACCGTGTCCCGCCCGGACGAACTGGCCATCCTTCACCTCCGCAGAGACCTGCTTATCCCCACCATTTTGAGAACGTACGATGATGAGGATCTAGGATATGAGGAGGGCAAAGTCACGAATACTCGGTTCGGTTCATTTCCGCACAGCACCCTCATCGGACAGCCGTGGGGCTCGCAGATTGTCGCCTCCAAAGTCGATACTGGATCTCGAGGTCGCAGACCGGCACAAAAACCGAGCGATGATGGACAGCAATTGAAGCGCAAAACAGAGGAGCTAGATTCGCCCAATGCAACAGACGAGGCAAGGCCTCTGAAAGCGGCCGTCTCGGCGTCGAGCGGATTCATTCATCTGCTTCCTCCGACACCCGAATCATGGACCGCATCTCTTCCTCACAGGACGCAGGTTGTCTACACCCCAGACTACAGTTACATCCTTCACAGGCTTCGCGTGCGGCCTGGTAGCACCATCATCGAGGCTGGCGCTGGAAGTGGTTCGTTTACACATGCGGCGGCTCGCGCAGTATTCAACGGGTATCCCACGGATCAACCGCCTTCGAAAAAGAGGAGACTGGGGAAAGTCTGCAGCTTTGAATTCCACGCTCAGCGCGTTCAAAAAGTCCGAGAAGAGATTAAGCAACATGGGTTGGATGGGATCGTCGATGTGACACACCGTGATGTCTACAATGACGGCTTCCTTCTCGGTGATCCAAAGACCGGCCGATCGCCCAAGGCCAATGCCGTTTTCTTAGACCTACCAGCCCCGTGGCTGGCCCTTAAACATCTCGTCCGTGATCCACCATCTGGTTCCGAATCGCCACTAGACCCCTCTTCTCCTGTTCACATATGTACGTTCTCACCTTGCCTCGAGCAGGCACAGCGAACTATCAGTACCCTCCGACAATACTCGTGGCTATCAATATCAATGGTAGAGGTCAGCCACCGCCGCATTGAAGTCCGGCGGGAACGGTACGGGTTGGATGCTGAAGGCGTACGCGGCGCAGTGGTGTTTCCTAAATCAGTGGACGAAGCCGTCTCGAAACTCCGAACGGTCGAAAACCGCCAGAAGGAATGGCGCAGGCACCAGCATGAGCGAAGAGACGGCGATGGTACGTCTGAAGATCGGACAAAAAGAGAAGAGGAGAATGAGAATGAAAGTAATAGCGCGGACCACGTTGAGGATGCTACCACGACATCTTCATCTCAGTCACAGATCCCATCGTACGAGCAGGGCCGCCTGGTCCACCGCACAGAACCAGAGATCAAAACACATACATCGTATCTCGTGTTTGCGGTTCTGCCTCGTGCCTGGTCTGAAGAAGATGAAAAGAGATGTCGCCAGGCGTGGCCATCCCGACGTCAATCCGGTGATGGTGCGGAGGCACAAGAACCAAAGACCAAAAGGCAAATGAAGAGGGAGGCTCGAGCACAACAACGACAGCAACAGCAACAGCAACAGCAGATCAGCCAAGAGCAGCAGCAGAAAGGAGAAGAAGCTACTGAAGAGCCAAAGGATGAGAGTGCAATGGATATTGATGAGTAAAGCGACCTAATTCGTTGGTTGGCCAAAAATAAAACGATAGAGAGAAAA
>NW_013562667.1:0-2195 GCF_000968595.1 Rasamsonia emersonii CBS 393.64 | reverse complement strand
AGCATTATTATCTTTCTTTTTCTGCCGTACAGTCTGCTCATCAACCCATTTCCTCCTTCCCCCCCTCCCCCTCGACGAACCGACTGTGCAAGATCTGGAAGTGCACCGGCGGACCGCCAAAGGCCGTAAAGCCCAGGTCCCACGTGCGGAGGAAGACATCGACGAGACGGTAGGGAAGGGATTTCCGACTGCTGCGCTCGGGGTCTGCGCGCGCCGACGCCTTGACGCGGCGACGGAGAGCGCGCAGAGATGAGAGCTGGGAGGAGAGTGCGGCGGAGAGGATCATCTAGTCTAGTCTCCAGCCAGCAGGATGGAACACACACACACAAAAGAAAATAGTTGGTAGAGGAGATGGATGCTGCGTCCGCATCTCCATCGCTGCGTCCGATGCTGGAGGACAACTTTGATGTTTCTTTTCCTCTTCTTGGCTTGACGTTGCCAGCAGCCAATCATGAGGTTGACTCTCGTCACGCGACATGCCAAGCATGTTAATTTATTTGGAGTTTAATTAAAGCGAAGGGACCAACCCATATATATTATAGTTATACTGCAGTCGCTGGGATGAATTGCTTATAAAACCATGGGTATATTTTTCTCTGAATCATTGAATTTCAAAAGACAAAGAGAAAAAAAAAAGATCCAGCAGAGCATCAGGATAGCGGGTTTGCACTGCAGTCGGGATTTGAGGCGAAATAATCGTGTGGGGTTGGCCCGATTCCCCGGAAGCTTAATTGTGACGGCAGCATGTGGCTGGACATGACCAAAACAATACGCAGATATATCGATCTTGTTGACAGAATAATGAGCAGACGAGTGGATTTATGGCTATGCCTGGATAAACCTGTCTATCCGTCGACGAATACCATGGGAGTGTTGCAAGACTTCGAGTCGGCCATTATTGCTGGCAGGTGAGTTGTTCCCAATTCGGCTTAGTGTGCTTTTAATTCCTATCCTTTTGTAAGTAGCAACCAGCTGAAGAACACCTATGTCGCAGTTATAAACGAATTTTATAAGTTCTGATATTGACTCGGTTTGTGTCTCTATATCTCTTCTAAGGACTAGATTCTGATACGCAGCAGATTCTTAGTGACAATGCATTGCCCCAGCAGCGATAGATCGCGCTATATTCCTCTGAAATATGACTGAAATTGTCGCAGATCAAGCGGATTATATGCCTATATATACCTAACTTGGCATTTCTGCGCTTGGATTTAAAGCCAGTTGCTTTCTGCCCTGTGCTAATTGCTATATACCAGATTGACGATGCCGGGCTGGTAGAGGCTTCGATGCAGACGTCCTCACTATTGGGGATGTGCGTCCAGTATCTCCTACAAAGCTGACTTCAAATGATCAAATGTTATATTGTGCTGGGACCACGGTTTCCATCGTACAGTATCACCGCCTAGCAAGGGGGGAAATCAGCAATGGTGGCGTCGATCATGGACAGAGGCGCGCTGACGGGGGCTAGACAATCAGGTCAACGGCCACACATGCTCTTCCAACAGAAGCTCAACCTGCATGGTGTCACGCAGACTAGTATGATAAAGAAACAGTGATAACGAAGCAATATCAAAGGATGAGAAAACAGACTAATTAAATTATACCCCAAAATCAATGTGGCCAGCCGGCCAGCTTCCCTCTCTATCCTTTGTCTCCGGTGCATAATTTGCTTATTTTCACAGATGAATAGGGCGTACAAAAATTACAAGTGGCAGATAACTAGCCAAAAATGCAAATTCCAAACGAAGTTCAGCTCCAATGAAGAAAGAATATGCAAATACTAACAGGAAGGGCAAAATCAAAAGAAACAATTTTTTGATCTTTAGTCAAGGAAAATTGCTAACTTGCTAAATTGGTAAATTAATACACTAAAAGAGAGACAAGAATCAAGGTAAAAAAGAAAAAAAACAATGAGCGACACTCTGAACGGAACGATCAATATGAAATTGCCAGTGCCAGTGTCTTCCAACTTGGTCCGTTCCTATCCTCCTATCCTCCTATCCTATCCTATTTCTCCTGGTCTGACATGATGCCACATCTGTCGCGATGCTGTCTCGAGATCTCGATCAAGACCTCACAGGCCAGAAGACTTGTTCGACTCAGACAGGACATCCATCAACGACTCTGGTGCGGAGGCTGAGGCTTGGGAGCAGGAGGCTCAGGCTTGCCAGTCGGAGGCGGCGGGTGCTTGTGGT
>NW_013562668.1:0-2554 GCF_000968595.1 Rasamsonia emersonii CBS 393.64 | reverse complement strand
CATCTACCATCGTACTGCCGATCCATCTGCCGGGACGGAGCCAGGACGGAGTATGCTGTTACATTGACAACTTGGAGACAGGAAAAGCGTGCAGGCCTCTCCAATGATGACAGCCGTCCGAGCCCGTCATAATGGGAAGCCTCCACCAGGCGCGCGGCGTGCCTTGCGAGGTGGTTGGGGTGCAGATGAGGTTCGGGATTCGCTGCTGAGGGGTTGCGGTGACGAGGCGAGAGGGGCTCCCGTCCATCGCGTGCCGGCAGCATTAAATAGAAACGCGCTTCCATGGGCCGATGGAAGCAGCGGGCCTTGGAACGCGCCGGGAATGGCCTAGAGCCCTGCGCACGGGCGCGTACCCGCAGCCTCTTAAGGCTGACGGCCTTAACCTTAGCGTTACAGCTGAGAAGGCTAATTATAATTATCCTTCTGCTTGTTATTATCTCTGCCCTACCCCCGTCTTGGCGCCCGGAAATGCAGCTGCTGTCCATTCAGCGTCCAGCCCACAATCCAGGGACTGCCTGCGTGGAACAAGACAGAACAATAATGCAGGCAGTTATCGCGTCCTTGCAATGTTTTGATTTAATCGATTATTTATTGTTTGCTTATTTCTTCCTTGAATCCTCCACAGGGCTGGGCCAAGGGCGCGGCGCGTAGACAGCCTGACTCGCACCAGGAAAATAACAGGCCTGTTCCCTCCCGCTCTGGGGTCGCGAGTTTCAGGTGCGTTTCCCCAGGCGTTTAATTGTTCCCCCATCGTTGGTACAACATGATTGTGGAACGTACGTCCAAGAACAATGGGATGCCAGTAATCGAGCAGGATCTTTATTTCCTGGTCGTTCCCAGTTGCAATTCGGCTGCCTGCCTCCGTATTCAGGAGCAGCTCGTGTCGTTACCTCGTAGTGGAGAGCTCCAGCACGCTTCTTATGGAGCCCAGGTGCGCGCGCCATGGGACTGACTCCTGCGCCGTGCTCGTGGATGAGATTGGGAGTTTCCCCGTTTGGCAGGACCTATCGTCATCATCACTGTGGCAGTGCAACGCACTGTGCAACGGATTATGCTTGACATGGGACAGCGCTTCCGCCCTAGCCTGGTGGAGCCGAAACTTCCTCAGGCAGCCCTGCTCGCTGCAGGATGATGAGGGGAAGCCCTCATCGTCCAACCAGGGAGCAAGGCTGGATTGACCTGGGAGAGCCAAATTTGCTTGCTCGTGACCAGAAGGCAGGCAGATCATCAGCAGATTCACACCACCATCCTCGACGTATGCCATGCGATTGTAGTGCAAAACGGGTGGTGGGATTTGATTTTTTAATTTTTCAAAAAAAGTCTTGTGGCAGCGATCTAGCCCCACAGCAGCCCGGTGGCCCCGTGGCCTGCCGCCTGCCTCTGCTGTTGTCCTCACTAGCTAACCGCCCGTACCTGGGTACCTGGGAAGAAGGAGATAATAATCAGCAATGACAACCACGGATCAGGTGTCTGCAGCGTCGTTATGGAGTGGGCAAAGGACCCATTTTCCGGGGCTGTGATTGTCATGGGTTTCAACGGGGTATTTTCTTTTCTGTTGACAGAAAAAAATACAAGGGGACGCATCTCTTGAAATTGGAAAGGGGGACATCCACAGTTCTGGAGAAAGCTATTCAGACTAGACTCTGTTGTGTAAAATCACACGACGTTCCTTGGGGGGACGCTAGGCTGGTGCTCACCGCTTCAGTGGTCAACCTTATAGGCTTATGGAATCCTGCGTACGGAGAACCGAGGAGTAGTGCTGGTGGTAGTAGTAGTGGCTCGCTTAGCTATTTTGTTTGGCCCCAAGGCTGTATGTGCAGTACTATGTAGGTACAGCTGCGAGCCAAATCGTCAGCAGAATGATTATCTTCCGACGTGCTTTCTTTTTGTCTCTCTGCGACTCATTTGATAGTTATTTATTTTTTCTTTTTTTTTACACTCCATCCTCGGAATACTGGCAACATGGGTTGTCCAGACGTCAGGTACTGCGGGCGGGATTGGGTAAGCGACGGGAATCCTGCCAAGCCAGGTTCCATGCCAGCCTGCAGAGGGCGACAGCGCAGGAATTAGCTGTTCAGATTACCCCGTTCTCCTGACGCCGGCCTGGAGATGACGGCGATCGAGGACGGACACGACTAACAGGAGGTTTGGTGCTCCGGCTGACCACTAGGCTCCTGGCCGCCAGCGGCTTCCGGTGGTGTGGTCTGCCCTACGGGCGGCCGGACCCCTGTTCTGGGAACGGGAGCTGCAGTGCGACCGAGACTAGGCCGCTGGTAACGCCTCGTACGGCGTGCCTCGAGGGACTCGAACGTGGGCGACGCCCTGTGGCGGTCACGGTAACGATACGGTATGGCTGGCGGCCGACCAGACCCTGGGCTGCCCTGCTCGCCCACCGCCGCGCTGCCCTTCAACGGCCGGCCAGCGCCGCGGCTGATTCGCCCGTCCGCGGCGGCCCTCCGCCCTGCCGTACGATAAATATCACGATTATTACAGACAGCCAGCATGGATCGCTGCTAGACCCTGTAACTCGTAACTGTCACTTCGCTGCTAATCC
>NW_013562669.1:0-2642 GCF_000968595.1 Rasamsonia emersonii CBS 393.64 | reverse complement strand
CTGCTCGATCCGCACGTACGGCTGATACGTCTCCGGCAGCGACTCGTACCACGTCTGGAACTCGTACGACAGTCGCAGCCACTTGGCGGAGAGGCCGCTGGACTGCGGCGCCGCGGGCTGCGACGGATTCATGCCCGGCGTCGGCGTCGGCGTTGGGGAGTGCGTCCCCTGCTGCATTTCCTTGAACTCCGCGATGAAGTTCATCAGTTTCAGCAGCAGCCACGTCAGCCCGTAGCCGATCACGTCGTCGCGTGCGAGCGGCGGCTCGCCGGCCGAGTACGCCATCGAGGCGGCGTTTTCCAGGCGCAGCTTGCCGTGGTCATCGATCGGGATCCCCGCCGCCCGCCACAGATCCAAGTGCTCCGGATCCAGTCGCGTGCGTCGGCGGTTGGCGTACGATGCCAGATAGTCGAGGAACGCGAAATTCCAGATCGCGGCCCGGGTTGCGTGCGAAAAGAGAGACGCCCTTTGGAGGTGAGGCATCGGTGTGAGGGATTCAAGAAGCGGTTTTATCCCGAGTAATCGCCTGTTTCAGTCAGCTTGGAGTCTCAAACCTAACCGGACGGATGACACTCACGCTTCCCACTCTGGACCTGGGGTATCTAGTAGATCGTAAATAGTCAGGATCACCGAAGCGGTCAATATGTCGTCCACGTTCCCGGACACCGAGGCAGGCGGTGCCACTTCCGGCGAGCGCATGTCGTCTAAGCTGCCAGTGTCGAGACCCAGATCCTGGCACATGATCTGGATCGGAGACCCAACGGCATCCATGTTGTGCGAGCCGTCCAGGTTCCGTGCAACCGCCTGTCGTAGCAAAGACAAGGATTGATAATAGTAGTTGCTTGCTTTGAACAGCCAATCAACGCGCGAGACATTTGGGTACACTTCGGTGGTTGCTGGGCTGGTAAATAATGGGTTGACCAGCGGCTTGACTCCCTTGAGTCGCGCCAGATGCTTGCAGGCTACTGCCGCAGCGGCGTATCTTATAAAGGGCACACTGGCCGTCTTCATTGGGACCGATGTCGCAAAGAATCTGGCCGAGTCGAAGAGATCCAGCCTAGACATACGTAAGAGGCCATCAGACAGAATCAACCGCCGGTCAGGAGACTTACCACGGCGCTATGAACTCGGAAAAATGCCGGAGAAGGAACGCCATCTCGCGCTCGCTGTTCACCATCAACTCTGAGAAGAAATCGGCCGCTTCCTTTTGCCCGTTCTTCTGGTCCAGCACCGTGCTGGACGGCAGCGGCGTCGAATAGGGCGCCTGGTCGAGAATGCTCGCCAGCGTCAGGTCCAGGGGCACATTGAACGTGCTGTCGTAGAGCGCCGACGGGCCCATGCTGGTGCTGCCGTTGAAGTCGGCGGCATTCTGCACGTCATTCGACATGGAATTCGTCAGGAGACCAGCTTCCTGCTGCTGCTGACTCCTGCTGGGAGAGATACTGGACGAAGGAAGTTCCAGCGCCGTCGGATAGGCCACCGGCTGAAACGCCGCCGGATTCGACGCAGACTCGGTACTGGTGATGTCCCTTGACGGGTTCTCGAGGAGATTACTCTTCAGCGAGGCTTGCAGGTCCGGCCCAGCACTGGCCGTCAGACCCGTCTCAGAGGGCTTGGGATTCGAGTCCGGCTTAGGACTCGACACACTGTCCACCACGGCATGGTTCTGGTTCTGGTTCTCTTGCACGTTGGTGGACGGGTGAGCCCGCGGCGTATTGCGCTGGTACGGGCCATATCGACGCCGCACCGTGGCGCCCTCGTCGATGAACTTCCGGGTCTGGGGATAGCCCGGGCATTCAATGCCGGCCGTGGCACAGCGCTGGCAGCCGGGGCGTGTCTCATCGCACTAACAGCGTCAATATCATCATCGTCGACTCTTGGCTGAGGACTGCCAAGACCTACCTTGAGATGGCGTTGCTTACATCGTTCGCAGGCGCGGTTCGACGGTACGCCAGGCATGGTACGGACGTGCTCTCTAGACAGGACAGGAGATCGAAGATGCTTGCAGCCAGACCAGACGTACGCAGGGGGGTTGGGCAAAGCACCGCCTCGTCGAGGGCGTCGAGGGCATCGCACAATGGCGTGCGTTGGGACCCACCGGCGACGACGGCGAGAAATGGCGCCGATCAGAGCGTCGATCCTCCGGCCAGCTCCAGCGACACGAAGATGGCGCTGCAGACTACGGGTGCTTGGGCGGCATCGCAAGAGGCATGATATAGTCATGAGCGGAATTGCTGCATCATGCCCATTTGCCTTCTGCCCGAGATGGACTCGCTGACTCAGCAGTGGGTCTTGGCATCACGGGCCCACCCGTCATGATCCGCTGAGTCAGCCGCTCCTTCCTCCTCCACTGCTGCCATGCTGCGTCCGTCGCGCCTGCCATCTGGGGCGTGTGTGCGGCCTGGAGTCGTGTCCGCCATGAGCTCGTCCCTGGCCGAGCACAGCCAGAATCTCATCCAGCAGGAATGGATCCGTGAGTGCCCCCGTCCCATCGTGCGCGAACGCCGCTAATGTGCTGCAGGAGCGGGCAAACCGCATAATTTCATCTGTTCCACCTGTCGAAAGCCCGGCAATCTGGTCTACTGCGCGACCTGCTGCCGGTCCTACCACCTGGCGTGTCTGTCAGCACCGCCTGCTCCAGA
>NW_013562670.1:0-2590 GCF_000968595.1 Rasamsonia emersonii CBS 393.64 | reverse complement strand
AGGGGGGGGGGGGGAAACGAAAAGGAAAGGAAGGAAAGGAAGAAAAAAAAAAAGGAATTACGAACGGATTAAAAAAAAAAATTAAATAACTTTGCAGAAACTCATCAATGTCGTCATATCAGAGGATAATATAATTCGTGCTGGCGTTTTATCAGTTATCTTTCCGGTGGATCACTGCCAGGAGTGGTTCATTTTGAATCATCAATTGCAGCTAGAACATAGTCTATCGTATATGCATCATATATAACATTGCAACTCTGCCGGCTACCACGCTATCCGCGCAATCAGACTCTTGGGAAACAGCCGCACCACCAACTTGCGCACCTCGTCCATCATCAATATGCCCAGCGCCAGCCCCAGCGGTATGAACCAATACTCGATCGGCACCCGCGCCGTGTTGAACAGATACTGCAGCCCCGGCACCTCCGTCACGAAGATGGCAATCACCAGCGACACCAGCATCGCCAGCGCCAGCCACGGGTTGCGCCGCTTCCGCCGCACCGGGTCTGCCTGCAGAATCGACATGCGCTTGTTGCGCACCGACAGGATGTTGCCCCACTGCAGCATCACCAGCGTCACAAAGTACACGCACTGCCCCACGTTGTTGAAGTTGGTCAGCTCGGCCTGCGTGTACCCGTAGAACCCGTCCGAGTACTTCTCAAAGGCAAACACCAGCGCGTGGAACGGGATGCCCGCCGCCCGGTACATGTACAGGAAAAACATGCAGTGCGCGCACAGCGTCTCCATCACCCCGATGAACAGGTACGACTGCGCGTAGATCTTGAAGTTGATCAAGTGGTCGCGCTTGTGGTTCCGCGGCGGCAGGTCCAGCAGGTCAAACTCCTCCTTCTCCATGATCAGCGACAGCGACAGGAACAGGTCCGTGAACACGCAGATGATGATCATCAGAAACGAGCTCAGCGGCAGCGGCACGCCGAAGAACACGTTCATCACCACCGGCCAGATCTCCGACCAGCTGCCCGCCGGCAGCAGATATGCAATCACCTTCTGCAGGTTCTGGAACACCAGCCGGCCCAGCCGGATCGCCTGCACGATCGAGTCGAACTTGTCCAGCAGCACCAGATCCGCTGCCTCGATGGCCACGTCGCTGCCCGACACGACGGCCACGCCCACGTCCGCCTTGCGCAGCGCCGGCGCGTCGTTGACGCCGTCGCCCGTCACCGCCACGACGTGGTCGCGCGCCCGGAACTCCTCCACGATGCGCAGCTTCTGCTCGGGCGTCGTCCGCGCGAACACAATCTCCTCGTACCGGCAGATGGCGTCCCAGTCGCTCTCCCGAAGCGACGAAATCTGGGGGCCTTCGACCAGCAGCGACCGTCGCGACCGGTCGGGTTTTTCGTTTCCTTCGCTGTCGGACGCGCTCGGCAGGTCCGACACCGTGTCGGGATCCGCCGTGCCCGTGAAGATGCCGACCTCCCGCGCAATCGCGGCGGCCGTGAGACCAAAGTCACCCGTGACCATGAAGAACCGGATCCCCGCGCGGCGGCATGAGGCCACCGTCTGGGCGGTCTCTGGCCGCGGGGGATCGATGATACCGTAGATGCCGATGATGGTCAGATCCTGCGTGCATTCGTTTTCGATCTCGTCCTTGAAGTCGTTCGACCCCAGGGCGTTGCGCGGGACGTATGACCGCTGACACAGGACAATGACGCGCTCCGCCCGCTTGGACAGCTTCTCCTGGAACGCGGAAAAGAGCTGCTTGGCCGAGTCGTCCAGCGCCTTGACTTCGTGGCTCTGACCGGACCAGTAGGCCGTACACCGGGGGAGGAGCACATCGGGGGCACCCTTCACGTAAACGAGATAGCCCGAGCTCGAATCCGCCGACGGAAGCTTGTGCATGGTCAACATCCATTTGTTCTTGGAGTTGAAGGGTATCTGGAAGACGCGTTCGTACTGCGAGGCGAGATTGCCCGCCGGCTGGATGGATTCCGCGAATCGCAGGACGGCCGCGTCGGTGGCATTGCCATGCACCTCACGATCGGGGATGGGCTTGCTGAGGGATGCGGGATCGAAGAAGGCGTCGTTGCAGAGCAGCGAGCCGCGGTGGAGACTGGCCAGGGATTCGGGAATGTCGGCCTGCTGGTGCAGCGCCGTGATCTCGTCGATGGCGTATTCCCGGTCCAGGAGGCCGACTGATTTGACAATCATCTTGTTCTGCGTCAGCGTGCCCGTCTTGTCGGAGCAGAGCACATTGACACAGCCCAGGGTCTCGACGGTCGCGAGGCCCTTGGGCAGGATGTTGGCGGCTTTCATGCGGCGGGCGACCATCATCAGCGTGAGGGCGACGCCGATGGGCATGCCCTCGGGGATGAAGGCGACGACGCAGCCCATGACATCGTTCAGCATCTGCACGACGTTCATGAAGCCGTAGTGGTCGACGCGGAGCCAACCGACCCAGGTGAACAGGATGAGGGAGGCCAAGCAGACGGTGAGGATGACGATGATGGTGACGAAGCGCGTGATCTCGCGCTGGATCAGGGTGGGCTTCTGCTTGACGCCGGCGGTGATGTTGGCGATGCGGCCCATGACGGATCGCCCGCCGGTCAGGACGACGACGCCGACCGCGTTG
>NW_013562671.1:0-1828 GCF_000968595.1 Rasamsonia emersonii CBS 393.64 | reverse complement strand
CACCCCAATACAGGAGGCATCGGCGACTACGAATGGAACGACTGTCGACCATGAACACACTGAACAGGGTCAAGCAGGGGCGGTGTCCGCTCAGGTACGAAGCCTTATTGCTGGAAATCTCCCATTCGGATTAACTGACATACCTTAAAGCCACAAACAGATTCAGAGGGTTATTCGGAACGTCCGCAGACTATCGATGAGATAACGCGAGTTCAGAGAGAAGCTGCCGGGTTGGTCCTTTTCGCAGCCCGTTCAAAGGAAACTGCTAACCATCTTGTGCCAGGTTGGAGGAGTCTGGCTTAAACCTGACCATTCGCGACCAACCAATTCAGGAGGATGAAGCTCAAGCCAAGCAGGCTATGGACGATATGGCAAACACTCTCAGAATGGTGAGTGTCTGCTCCCGGATTGACCTGGATCCCTGCTAACGTTGTTGCAGCAAGCCCAGCAAGCCGGCATTAGGCGAAATGCGGGTACTATCCGTGGTCGACGAGACGTCAGAAACACCGTCTTTATACCGCCGCCATCGGAGGGCCAGGAGCAACCTGGTTTGACCCCCAGTTCGGACACATCTGCATCCGTCTCTCCAGCTATTCCAAGCAAGCCCAGTGTCCCTGCCGCCCACTCGGCCATCCCAGAAGACCGGGCTCTATCAGACACCACCTCGATTCACTCTTCACACACATTACATAGCATCTCGGGCCCCGTCACACACCCCGAGTTGCATGAGCCCGGGCTGAATGCATCCATCATCGAGACGGTGAATGCGTGGTTTTCGGAGGGCTCTGTGACGAAGTCTTTTGTTGTTGGGGAGCTTGCTTTGGCCTTCAACCCTGCTGGCAGTGGAAATCCTCAGAGCTGCACAGTCCGCCTCAACAACTTCCCGGTTCTGGAGAAGGTGGCGGCGAATCCCCATTTTGTAACCGAGGCATCCGTGTCGGGGAAGAACGACGATGAGAGGAGGGGAGAGTATATTGTGGCTCTCTCCAGCATATCTCGTTCGATCCCTACGGTGGCTTTCAAGTACCAGGTTCACCTTGATCCCTCCAACCTGTCCTTATACGCACCCATCATCTTCAGGCCAGCTTGGAATTTGGAGGAGTTCCAAGCCAGTGTCATCATCCCCTATGTGCTCAACCCGGCGTTCATCTCCAACACGCCGTTGCAGTCCATCACTGTCAGGAACCTCGTGTTGACGGTCAACCTGGACCTGTCTCCGGAGGACGAGGTCACCAAGCAGCCTCGCGAGGTAGCTCGCGCGACGGGGGCAGCCATGTACCCCAACACGGGCGCGTCTTTTCGGCGCAAGCAATCCGCCGTGGTGTGGAAGCTACCCGAACTGGAGGTGAAGGCGGGCGTGGAAGACAAGTTCTTGGTCAGGTTCACGACGGCCACGAGCTGGCCACGGAAGGGGAAGGTCGAGGCGAAATTTGAATACCAAACTACGGATGTATCGTCGAGGCTGGGCATCAGCGTTGCTTCTGACGAAGAAACCGCTGCCGAGCAACAGGAGAATGATCCTTTTGCGGATGAGACGGTGGGAGCGCCAACCACCTCTGGAAGGACATGGAAGGAGGTCCCTACCGTGAGAAAGCTGGTAGCAGGAAAGTATGTTGCAACCTAATTAATTCATCGTCTTCGTTCTGTTCGGTATTGTTTTTTTTATTGTTCGAATTTTTGGCGAGTCTCCATCCACCTCCATCCCATCACCATCTTTGCCGTTGGAATATAAGTCGATAAGTCGATCGGTTTGATTCAGATGACACATCTATTATTTTTTTTTCTGGACGAAAAAGAAAACAAAACGAAAAAAAAAAAGAAAGAAAAA
>NW_013562672.1:0-2298 GCF_000968595.1 Rasamsonia emersonii CBS 393.64 | reverse complement strand
CCCAGCTGGCTTCTCAGTAGACTTCACAGCTGGCTTCTCAGAAGCCTTCTCAGTCGACTTCGCACTCGATCTCGCACTCGACTTCGCATTAGACGGCCTATCCGAACTGCCCTTGGTAGTCGAACCCGGCGCGGTAAGAGCTCTGCTCTCGAGACCGGGTCGCTGCTGTTGCTGCTGCTGCTGGGGCCTGCCGTCCGGATGAGAGCCTCCAGAATGCCCTTCGCCGCTACCGGAGAGGCGGGATTCCTTGTTCTTTTCCAGGAAATTTCCACCAAGCGTCGCGCACTTCAGAATGGTCTGTATCATCTGGTTCTGCTTGAGAGGTTTCGACAGATACTCGTCCATCTGCGCTTGGATACACTTCTCCCGATCGCCCAACATGGCGTGAGCAGTGAGGGCAATAATCGGCGTGCGGGACAGCGAATTCTCCCGTTCATACTCACGAATCTTAGCCGTCGCCTCGAAGCCTCCCATGACCGGCATCTGAACGTCCATCAGGATGACGTCGTACCGTCGCTTCTTCACAGCCTCCAGGGCCTCCAGACCATTGCTGACGACCGTGACACCGTGGTTGCACTTCTCCAGGATCTTCACGGCCAGCTTCTGGTTGACTTCATTGTCCTCGGCAAGGAGAATGTCGAACGACCGGGAATTGTCGGTGGTGATGGGGGTCGAACGGCCTTCCAAAGCCGGGAGCATGCCATTGCCCAGGTCGATGGGTTGACATGGGGTCGTCATGTACGATGTGATGCCCAGGTCGAGCGCCGACTTCAAGCTGACCGAAACGACCGGGCAGAGCAGAACAATGGGGATATATTTGAACTCGTCAAACGTCCGCAGATTTTGGGCCGTATCAACCGTGTCGACGATGATGACATCGTACGCGTGGCCCGACTCTTTGCCAGACGGGTCTTGGATCTCCGGCGGAGGCACTTCGTCTTCATCCTTGACAACCAACGGCTCCAGCTCCAGCTGTTTGAGCATCTTGGTGATTTCTTCCGCATGCCCACCGGTCTGGCCCTTGTCGATAAAGAGGACCCGGTGGTTCTTGTACGGAATCATTTGGGAACTGATGGCGTCAAGCGACTGGTCGGCCAGCTTCACGACACAGGTGAAATGGAACGTGCTGCCATGGCCGTATTCCGACGTGACCCACACATCACCACCCATCAAATTGACAAGACGCTTCGAGATGGACAGCCCCAAACCGGTACCGCCGAACCGGCGAGTCGTCGAGCCATCCGCTTGCTGGAAGGTATCGAAGATGAGATCGAGCTTATCCTCCTCGATACCGATACCGGTGTCCGACACACAGAATTCGAACGCGTACTCATCCGGAGCACACTGTTCCCGTTCGGACTTGCTGATCGTGAGCTTCACCTCACCTTGCTCCGTGAACTTGATGGCATTGCCAACCAGATTCAGAATGATCTGGCGCAGACGGAACGGATCGCCAATGACATAATCGGGCACCGAGCTGTCGACCTGGTATGCCAGGTTCAAGAACTTCTCGTTGGCCTTGACCGCCAGCGTCTTCAACGCGTTGAACACGGTGCCTCTGACGGAGAAGGGGATACTCTCGATGACCATCCGGTTGGCTTCGATCTTCGAGATATCCAGGATGTCGTCGATAATCGTCAAGAGACTGTTGGCCAGATTGTGCACGACATTCAGCATCTCACGGGGATACGGTTTGAGGTCGTCGGTGTCGAGGGTCAGCTGGGTCATGCCGATAATACCGTTCATGGGGGTTCGGATTTCGTGACTCATGTTCGCCAGGAACTCGGATTTCGTCCGGTTTGCCAGTTCGGCCGCCTCCCTAGCGGCGGTGTTTCGCTGAATACTGTCACGCAGATTGGAAACCATCTTATTGATCTTGCGTTTCAATTCGTCCATCTCACCCGAAGCATTGACGGTTATCAGCTTGGTGAAGTCGCCGTCCGTGGCGGCATCGGTGATTTCCCCAAAGGCCCGCACTTGGGACGTCAAGTTCTCCGCCATGGTGTTAACATCCTCCGTGATTTCCTTCCAGCGACCAGCAATGCCTTCCACGTTGGCCTGACCGCCCATCTTGCCGTCCACACCGACATCGCGAGCCACCCTCTTGAGCTCGGTCGCGAACTTGGCCAGACGGTCGACCATGTTATTGATGGTGATCTTCAGGGTCAGGATTTCACCTTGCGCGTGCACCTCGATCTTCTTGCTGAGATCACCCTTGGCGATGGCCTGCGTCACGTCCGAGATGGACCGCACCTGCGAGGTGAGATTCTGGGCCATGGTGTTCACGTTGTCGGTCAG
>NW_013562673.1:0-1935 GCF_000968595.1 Rasamsonia emersonii CBS 393.64 | reverse complement strand
TTCGGCGCCGGCGCCATCGGCCTCCTGCTGGCCGCCGCGCTCGCCACGTCGCAGAACTTCACGTCCATCGTGATTGCAGACATCGACGCCGCCCGGCTCGAGGTGGCCAAGTCGCTGGACCTGGGGCTGAAGACCACCCTTCTCCCGCGGTCGTCCAACCCGCCGCCGCCGCCCAAGGACGCGCCGCATTCGGAGCAAATCGCGCACGCGCTGCAGTCGGCGCAGACGGTCGCCAACACCCTGAAGGAGACGCACGGCATCCCGAACGGCTTCAGCCGGGTCTACGACTGCACGGGGGTGCCGGCGTGCGTGCAGGCAGGCATCTACGCCTCGGCACCGGGCGGCGTCCTCGTGCAAATCGGCATGGGCACGCCCGTGCAGACGCTGCCCCTGGGCGCCGCCGCCCTGCGCGAGGTGGACCTCGTCGGTGTATTCCGGTACGACGGGCACGCGTACCCGGCGGCCATCAACCTCCTAACCAGCGAGACCTTCAAGCGGGTGGAGGAGAAGGTGGTGACGCACCGCGTGAAGCTGGCAGAGGAGGGGCAGGGCGAGAGGGCCTTTGCCCTGGCAGGGAAGGGGGTGGATGAGAATGGGGTTCCGGTTGTGAAGGTGATAATTGAGGGGTAGAACCTCATTACCTTGCATTTAAAAAAAAATATTTCATACCATTAGAAAATACGAGCCATTATATTGATATGATACGATAAAATAATCATTGATGATGGCACAGTACATATCAGTACATATGTAGAATACATACAGATACAGATAGTCATAGCAGCACTAGCATCATCGAGAGAGATCAATCACATCGTCAACCACCTCCGTAGTAGTAATTAATATATTCCGAGAGTATGTATATGCATAGACAGACGATATCAGAAATATACACATGAAAACAAAAAAAAACCAGCATGCAATGCAATGCACTACCCACAGTCCACAAGGCTGTGTCTGTAGACAACAGAACAAAACAGAACAACAGCATACGTATACACGTGCACTAATAACATACTCCCTTCCTCGTCTTATTTATTTATGTCAACTATTTTAACCCCCCCGCCAACAACAAACTCTGCCCCGTCATATACCCCGTCCGCACGAGCATGGTCACCACATTGGCCACCTCGTCCGGCGTCCCCAGCCTTCCGAGCGGGATGGACGCCGCTACCTCGGGGATCGCGCTCGCGCCGGGGATCATGCCCGTGTCGCCGATCATGGCCGGGGCGACGTCGTTGACGCTGATGTTGAACTCGGCCAGGCGGGTGGAGAGATTGCGCATCATGCCGGTTAGGCCGCCTTTGGAGGCTGCGTAGTCTGTGGATTTACATAACACATGTTAGATTTTTTTTCTTTCTTTTTCCCTTTTTATTTTTTTTGGGACTGGGAGGGTGCTTACGACATCCGTTAATCCCTCCACCATACCCCGCAATCGACGACATGAACACGATCCGTCCCCATCGTTGCGCCTTCATGTGCTCGACTACCCCCTTGACGAGGATAAACGACGCGCGGAGGTTGACGGTGATGGTGTAATCGAACTCCTCCAGGCTGATGTCCCACACGTTGGGGACGCGCTTGCCGTACCCCGCGTTCGAGACCAGGATGTCCGGTCGCTGCCCGTGTTGCGCGTCGATCTCGGTGAACATCTTCTCGATCTGCTCGGCGGAAGAGACGTCCACCTGGTGGATCGAGATGCGCAGGTCCGGATGCGCGGGTTTCAGTTCGTCGTTGACGAGCGCTGTGATGGAGGCCAGATTGCTCGAGTATGTCAACGCCAGATGGACCCCATGTTGGGCGAGCTGTCGAGCGCAGGCAGAGCCGATTCTGAATGAGTTCCCCATTCATATATAAGCATAATCTGATCCATTGTCTGACTGATGGCAACAATCGACGCTGCTTACCCTCCCGATGCTCCGGTGATCAAAGCCA
>NW_013562674.1:0-2106 GCF_000968595.1 Rasamsonia emersonii CBS 393.64 | reverse complement strand
CCGAGGAGACGGCTGCACATCCTGCGGGGGACGAGAAGGAGCAATTGATGGAGTGGCCGGGCCCGTTACATCCCTTCGCTCTTCTGTGAAATAGCCCATCCGCGGACCTTGAGACATCCGTGGCGGCGGCGGGATACCATGCGGCCGAATAGCACGTGAAGGATCTTCGGCCAGCATCGTACCTGTGGCGAGAGGCGCGCCAGTCGCTTGGGCCAGAGGTGGGTATCTGGGCATGTTCCGATCAGAAGGAGCTTCGGCGGCAGAGCGAATCTGGACAGTCGACGCGGGTGGCGGAGACATTGCGTTGGGCGCGGTGGTCTTGACCTTACGGCCGTCATCCGCGTGATCGACATCGGTATGGGGCGCCAGCGGTCGAGGGGCTACGGCCGAAGGCGTGGCCTCGTAGCGTCTCTTCTGAGTGACGCTGGGCACTGGCAGCGGACCAGTGGGTTCGCCTCGCATCTTCTTCTCTTCGGCAATCCGGACAATCTCCTCGAACTCGGTATTGCCCGAGTCGATCTTACGCTGGAAGTAATTTTTGACCTGGCACGTACGGGTGTGGGTTAGCAGAAAAAAAGTACCGCTACATCGGGGAAATGCAAGGCTAAAAATGGGGAATTTTCAAGGTCCACGTCACACACTGTCGGGACGGGCCGTAACCGAGATCTGCAGGCAGGAAACGAATCAGACGAAACAAAAAAAAATGCGAAATGACGTACCATGATCGGCGTCTTGGTTTTCATGAAATTCGAGATGCCCTCGAAATCCCTGCCAAAGTGCGCCAGCAGCACGGGGAAGTCCCGCACTTCAGGCACAGACCAATAGCTGGTCGGCTGCATCGATCCATAGCCCGTCTCGGGCGCTGCCTTAGTCGTCGCCGGTTCAGGCTCGCCCGCCTCGAACACGTACACGCCTTCCTTACCGCGAGTTCTGGAAGACCTGGATCGGGGCAGCAGCTCTTCCGCATCTCGCTCTGGCTGCTCCTTGATACGGGCCATAGTCTCTACCGCACCGTCCATGGTTCCCGGTTCTTGTTTGGCCATCAGAGGAACGGGTGAAGCAGCGGTCGTCTGTGCATTGAGAGGCTGCTGTGTCGTTGGCTGTGAAACTTGTGGTGGTTGCGCTTGTGCTTGTTGTTCTTGTTCTTGTTGCTGTTGCTGCTGTTGCTGCTGCTGTTGTTGCTGCTGCTGTTGCTGTTGCTGGGCCGCTTTTCCTCTGCGTCCACCACGCGAACCAGTACCTGTCCTGCCGCCCCGTCTGCCAGCAGGCTTCTCCGCTTGGTCGCTATCCTTATTAGCACCATTTCCACGGCGTCCCGAGTCAGCGTCGGTCGAAGAATCGCCAAAGGTAGGCGCAGCAGCGCGTTTGGGACGGCCGGTGTCGGTCACGGGGACGCTTTCCTCTTCGCCTTCGTCGGGACGGATGCCGTTCAGGTCGGCCATGAGGGCGTTGGACTTGGGCCGGGTCGATCGCCTGGTACGTCCCTTGCGCGTCCACCGTTTGTTGAGCTTGGCCTTGTACTTGATCTCCTCCTTGGTCAGGTAGTAGTGGATGATGCACTGCTGGAAGTCGCGTCCCGGGAGCTCCTCGGCAATCTTGCCCCATTTCTTCGGATGTGCCATAAACGCGTCCGTAAAAATCTTGTGTTCTTCCGGAGTAAAGTCATTGGGCGGCGGGTAGAAGCCAAACACCTCATAGGCGTCAGCAGCATCAACGATGTTGTTCGTATCCTTGAAGATGCCTGCTTTCTTCTCATGCGGCTCGAGCATGTCGGGGATGACGGCCTCCCGGTCGAGATCGGGACGTGCCGTGGCTTCCATTCGTTTGCGACGCTCCAACTCCTCCTGCGCCGAGATAGCTGACGCCCGCAGCGCATTCTGGAAATCCAGCTCGCTGTTCCCCTTGAACCGCCGTCCTTCTGTTGCAGGGGTGCTTCCACCAGGAGGAGTCGATGAGCCCGGCGTGTTGGCCTTCTTCTCCTCTTCTTTCTTCTGCTGGTCCATTTCCCATACTGCCAAGCGCCATGGCCGGTAGAAGGAGACGTATTCTTCCCGTAAAAGCTTATTTTTCTGCGCTGCCTCCCGACGTTGCCGGGCAACTTCCTGG
>NW_013562675.1:0-2786 GCF_000968595.1 Rasamsonia emersonii CBS 393.64 | reverse complement strand
GGGGGGGGTAGTTTGGGTATTATTTATTGTTCCAGGGACATGTTCACACAGGCAATTTGCTTCTTTTCTTGAGTTCAGGTGATTTCGGATGGACGGCTCGCACAGAGTACGCACATTGCTGCTAAACCATGTCATTCATTGATTGGTAAAAAAAAAGAAAGAGAAGATTGTGTAGATGTAGACAGAGCTGACAACCTGAGATAAGATGATATCATATCATATTATTGAACATAAGGGAATAAAAATAATAATAATAATAAATGCAAAGAAGAAAAAAAAGGAAGCTGTCGTTTTGATTGATCGATTGATTGACATTGACATGTTTTTTTTTCTACTATTATATGGATTGATCTCTCTCTCTCTCTCTCTCTCAATCAAGCATGAAGATGATAAAGAGTCAGTCGTCCTATTGAAGCTGTTAAAGTTAGATTTCGATATTTCGATAGATTGATAGATTGATAGTTGTTGAATCATTTCAAAGAACAGTGGTTGTTTCTTCCTTCAAGAATGGATATGTACATACTGTACAGTACATATGTATGTAGAAGATTCGCAGTCATACGAGAAGAATCAAAATGATAAAAAACAAACAATAACAACAACAATAATAATAGCCCTCGCTGAAATCAAGTAGTGTATCTGTCTGTGTGTCCATTCTGTCGCCGGCTCGCAGCTAGTCGGCTGGTTGGCTGGTTGCCATGAGATAGATTATTTTTTTCCGCCCTCAGTCAGGCAGGGCAGGGCAGGGCAGCTTTATAGATTCGTAGATTTTCTGAGCTACAGAAAAAAAAAAAAACAAAGAAGAAGAAAGAAGGAAGACAGCCCTGGAGGCCAGTGGACAGTCCCAAGATCGGCTCGACTTGGTATCCATTATCCCTACTCCGTACAGTAGGTACCTACCTAACATGAGATTGCTTGTCCAATCATCTGCATCTGCGTCTGTTGACACAACACAAGACTGAATAGTAATGCAGGTTGCCATCTGTTTGGATACTGCCTGCACTAAGAATGCTAAATCAGGCTGCAGCGTTATTGCTGCGAGCCTGCATTTGTCCGTAACTATTACCTCTTACGAGATGATAGTGAATAGGCTCAATTTAGGTTGTTCGGGTGTGCGGTATACCACGTGTTCAGTCATCCGATCGAGTCAATTATCCTTACCTTCAGGTATAAAAATTTGTTCTGGGCGGATTAAGGCCTTGTCGATTACGACCACGAAGACTTGGAGTGAATACCTGTCAGCTTCTTCTGCTTACGACTCTACGCCCTATCGACTTGACAACTACCCCTCCCAAGTCTAGCAAGTCCAGCAAGTCTAGCCTTGATAAGTACGCGGCACGCCGTGTTGGATCAGGTGAGCCATCGGTTAAAGCGACCATAGTCCTCGCGGGCTGAGTTGCCACAGCTGTACAGCGATGTATAGAGTAATGTCGAGATCAAAGCGCGCCCGTCAACCCTGCAGGACTGTCACCGTCGGTGGTGTACGGCGAGAAGCAGGGAATCGACCTCGGGAAGGGATGCCAACTGCGGCTGACTTTCAGCATGGCTCCCATGCGCGCGACGCGACAATGGGTTTAGTGGAGAAGAGAAGGCCGTCGACGAGATGCCATCTCGGCCAAAGAAGACCCTAATGACGCCCGCGACCGCAGAGGGGGTCTAGGCAAGACAGCCCCGGGAACCTTGTCAGCAGCAGGGTTGGATTTCACATCACCTGGTGGATGGTTACTCGACAGGGTCTGCCCGAGTACAGGATGTAACAGTGAAAGGAGACCTTGTTGTATTGGCCATAAGGTCGCCCATGATGAGGTCTATCGGTGAAAGAGGTCATGGAGGTCGATGACCCGTATCCTGAGGCAAAATGATCGGAACTGCTGGTATTTGGTGACAATTGACAAACTTATCACTGTGCATACCCACCGTCGATGCTCCCTGCATTGTGGTTCTTGCTCTGCGTAGCCGTCAGCATTGGAGCAATTGCAACTCCTGTTCAAATTGTCTGTTCGAACTGTCGAGCTGTTATTATTCTTGTTGATTATTATTGTTGAGCGAAGAGACGTCGGTTGGTGCAATATTCCCCAATGGCTCCGCGCCAAGCAGGGAGCCAGGCGGGACGAGTCGTTAGTCGGCGCCTATTTTAGCAGGCGATCGTCTGGTGGTGACGAGTCGTTTTCCGCGTTATCCACCGCGACTGCTGTTTGCCATCTTGGTCGATCCGTCCTGCCGGTTCCAGGACAATAGTCGACACGTTGTCAGCTGGTGAGGCGAAACACCGGACAGCGCGGTGCAGGACTGACGCACATACGCTCGGTAGGTACCCGGGTCTCCATCGCCCTCAGACTCCGGACTGCCCGTACGCAAACGGCCGACGCAGCGCGGAGGATCCGCGGATGCAGGGCCAAGAGCATAGGCAATACGAAGTCCACAGGCAGGCAAAATATGAATCATTACGATTCACCGCTGTCAAGAAGAGCAGGAACCACGGCCATCCGTTTGCTTGTCCGTCGTGGCAGACAGTGGCAGACACCGCCTCCTGCATGTGTGTTCTGTGCATAGGCAGCGATCGAGTCGAGCTCGCAGCCTGGCTTGCGCACAGAGGCTAGAGGCTAGAGGCTCGAGGCATTACTGTAGATGGCCCTCTGCAGCAGTCAACCGCAGCCACCAGCCATTAGCCCGTCCGGCTAGCCGGGCCCAGGGATGTGCAGTGGTGACGGACGCGAGGTGAGGCGGTGCGTGGAAATCCGGAGCAGCGAGTCTAGACGAGGCCAGCCCTGCGGGCGATCGGCTGC
>NW_013562676.1:0-2168 GCF_000968595.1 Rasamsonia emersonii CBS 393.64 | reverse complement strand
TTTTTTTTAGTTTTGTCTATCTCGCAGTAATATTTTTTTTCCCTCCTGCATTTTCCACTTTTTCATCTGCCTCCATCACTGGCATCAGTGGACTGGCAGTTGGAGCAAGCTTGAACTCCAGGATCAGAGAATACCATCTCTTTTCCAGCTGGGTTCTCACTGACTGACACAGCAGCTAGGCCGTACTGCAAAGTACTCTTCCAACTACACACTTGTGGGCTTTTAACACTGAGGGCTGTGGGCCGTGGGATATTGCACTGCTCTACTGTGGGACTCTTCTGTGGGCTTCCTATAGACGGTTGCATTATTGCCTGTCCGTCTCTGTGGGCTTGAACATTGTGGGTTGTGGGTTACTTGTGGGCGCTTGACTGTGGTCGGTCTCGTGACGAATTTCCTTTCCGATCGAGTCGACCTGTTGCTGTGCAGTGGGCTTATTCTGGGGGCTTTGATCAAGCAAGCTTCGCTTAGCTTGTGATATTCTCTGCATCAGTTGAGGGTTCAGTGGGCTTCGCCGCACGCACTTCACCTAGTTTTTTTTTTTATCTGAAAAGTCATCCTAGTACGTGCTTCCCGTCTGCTGTTCTATATCTGTCGATTAGCTCTAACAAGGTCTCGTTAGCAGATTAAAATGTCCAAGACCAAGGCCAAGGCCAAGGCTCAAAAGGGCGCCGACAAGGCTGCCGACAAGACACTCACCAAGGTCAAGGATGGTGGAATTACCAAGCCGTCGCAGACTCCTAAGGCCAAGAGCAAGGAAATCGCTCGGAAGCTTATCGCCAACGAAGAGAAAGCTGCTAGCAAGAACAGGAAGAAGAAGGGGCCGACTCCTAGCAGCTCCGAATCTGAATCGGACAGCGACGAGGAGATGGCCAGCGTGAGTTCTAGCAGCGAGAGCGAAAGCGAGAGCGAGGTCGAGACCAAGAAGCCGGCCAAGGAGGGCGCGAAGGCATCTAAAGACACTGCTAAAGCTAAGCCTGTCGAGTCGTCCGAGTCCGAATCTGAATCTGAATCCGATTCTGAGTCTGAATCAGAGTCCGATGAGTCGGATTCGGACTCTGACGAAGAGTCCGCCGAGGACAAAGTTGCGAAGAAGACCGGAGTCAAACAGGCTAGCGAGGACAGCGAGGAGTCTGAATCCGAGGCTGAATCTGAGTCCGAGTCAGAGGCCGAGTCCGAGTCCGAATCTTCCGAAAGTGAGGATGAGGCTCCGGCCAAGGTCAAGAAACCTGAGCAGCCCGCAAAGGTCAATGGGGCCAAGGTTCGTCGACTTCGATCACTTCTCTGATCACACTGCTAACGACGTTAGAAACCTAAGGAATCTGCTTCCGAAGAGTCCTCTGAGGAGGAGTCTGAAGAAGACTCCGAGTCAGATGAGGATTCATCTGACGAGTCTGCCTCCGTAGCCTCCGAGTCTGCCTCTGAAGCCTCGGAGTCCGAGTCGGGCTCTGAGTCTGAGTCTGAGTCTGAATCCGAGTCCGAGTCCGAGTCCGAGGATGAATCCGAAGAAGAGGAGACCAAAGAGGTGGCCAAGGAAGCATCGAAGAAGCGCAAAGCTGAGGAAGAGAAGGCCTCTGCTCCTAAGAAGTCCAAGACTGAAGGCGCTGAAAACTCTCCCAACCTCTTTGTCGGCAATCTCTCTTGGAATGTCGATGAAGAGTGGCTGCGCCGCGAGTTCGAAGAGTTTGGCGAACTTGCCGGTGTGCGTATCATGACTGAGCGTAATTCTGGTCGCTCTCGAGGGTGAGTGCACAATTTGCTCGATTGAGTGCGATTTGTATTTGGTGATGCATGCTAACTTTGTTCCAGTTTCGGCTATGTCGAGTTCACCAACGCTGCCGATGCCAAAAAGGCCTACGAGGGCAAGAAGGATGCCGAGATTGATGGTCGCAAGATCAACCTGGACTTTGCTAAACCCCGTGACTCCAACGACCGTGATCCCAAGGAGAAGGCTCAGGCTCGGGCCAAATCCTTTGGTGACCAAACCAGCCCCGAGAGCGACACCCTGTTCATTGGCAACATCGCCTTCAGCGCCAACGAGGATGCGATCCGCAAGAAGTTCCAGGACAAGGGTAAAATCGTGGGCATCCGACTGCCGACCGATCCTGAGTCGGGACGTCCCAAAGGCTACGGCTACATCCAGTTCTCCTCCGTCGATGAGGCGCGTCAGG
>NW_013562677.1:0-2025 GCF_000968595.1 Rasamsonia emersonii CBS 393.64 | reverse complement strand
GGGGGGGGGGAGGAAGACAGGGAGCGGAGAGAGAAGAATAGGATTTTCCTGGCGAATTCAGGGCGATGGCATTGGATCGATAGAGAAAGGTTACGTGGAAGTTTTGCTTGCTTCCTCGCTGGATAGATGAAACGTTTCAGGATCAAGTGACGGGCGTACTGCTAGGAGTCATGAACATTATGTAGCTACTACTATAAAGAACGAGAGAAACGAAAGGAACAAGCGAAGGAGACTGGGTACGGTGGAGAGAGAACAGCCCTCGTGGGATGGATGAAAGATGAGGCGTCCCCACAGAGAGAGTTGATTGTGATGTCCCGGAAGCCAACGGCTTCGGACACAACGCTGGCGGATATTAGTTTGGGGAGCTCGGGATTGGCCAATGCGACACCGGCACACCGAGGCAAGCCGACCTGCTATTACTACGATACTCCGGAGTAACTACACGACTAGGATACACATATACAAATCTTATCAGTCAATTTAGCCAGGAAACTTCGTAAGAACAGACCTTATCCTCGGGATAAAAGGTCATGCCGTGGATTGCACGTGGACAATGTCTGATGAAAGATGGTTACTCAGTCTAAGTAACATTATTCACAAGCTACCACAAAAAACACCCAGATGCCATGGAAGGCCAGAAATGAAGGTCAAGAAACCAACAGTGATAAAAACACGGGTCTCTAAATCAAAGAGAAGCAGAAACCGCTGCGCAGCACCGTTTCCGGCCCTAGGAACGTGGCAGGGTCGAAAAGGAGGCCAGGGGCGCCGGTGCGCGCGAGAATGGAAGAAAAATATATGCCAACAAATATCCGGTCAACCGGTTTCCCCCCAAAAAAATACTCGAAACAAAGTCCAGTGCCTATACATAAATGTCCTGATGCTTGCCCCCGCAAACAAGGCTAAACCCGTGGCGCGGCGGAACCGGTGCGCTCGCGGCGGTCCATCCAAGACATTAATATTAACCTGGGTGTTCTTGACGGTAGAAGAGAAATAGACTTTGTGTATGTGCAGTCGCAAATAAACGAGCAATCAAGCCGTCGCCGTGATATCAGAATGAAAAGAAAGAAAGAAAAAAAATAAGAAAAAAAGAATTAACAGTCACGCCCGATGGTTCATCATGCTGGTAGGGTCGTAGAAGCAGAGGTATCGCAATCAGGGGGTTGCAAGTCGGTTGGTGCAGAGAGAAGCTGCCGAGACTGAGGTAGGATCGATAATGCTTGTCCTTCTATGACCATTGCTTTTTGTCTTCCTTTTCCTTCAAGCCGCCCATGCGCTCCAAATCGAGGGACTGGAATCGGCCAGAGTCGTTGGACTGATAGGGAGGAAGGTCCTCATGGCAAGGCTCCAGTCCAACGCCGCCAGTGTCGCTGATGCGCACAACTACGACACGGCCAGACTTGCGCTTCCCGGACTCATCCTCCTCTTCAGGGAAAGTGATCCGGATCTCGGGCACGGAGCTGGGTGGGGGGCTGGAAGAATTCTCGAGCAGATTGCGCTTCTCATTGTAGACGTATACGGACTCTGTTCTGCCGTTTTGGCTGGCCGTGATGGTGACGCGGCCAGGATTGGATTGCGTGGTCTGGCCGTTGTATGCCGGAGGTTGGGACTGCCTGGCACGACGTCTTTGACGAAGAACGAGCAGAGCGCCGAGCAGCGTAATTCCAAAGAGCACCAGAACCAGCAATGAGATCAGCAGGTTGACCGTGGAAGCATTCAATCCCGTTCCCTGATCGTCGCCTCCATTGTCGGAATCACGGGCTATGAGAAACGGAAGAGGAGCCATATCCTCGACAACGGGTCGAGCGAAGACAAGGCAGGCGACACCGCAAACGTCTTTGGCCCTTTCCGCAAGAGGCAGTGATCAATCAACACGCGGCACGCGGTTTATCGGGTAGAACAAAAGAGCGACCAAGCGATGGAAGAGAACGTGGACGGAAGTGTGTATACGGACGCGTGGGTCGGTCGGGATGGGTTTCTTAAACGGACAGGACAGGAGGTCAATTTCGGCTTCGAAAGAACGGACAG
>NW_013562678.1:0-2611 GCF_000968595.1 Rasamsonia emersonii CBS 393.64 | reverse complement strand
GACGCTCGTAGCGATTGGCAATACGCCATTGATCCGGCTCAAGCGCCTTTCCGAGGAGACCGGGTGCAACATCCTGGGTAAAGCCGAGTTCCAGAACCCCGGCGGCAGTGTGAAAGACCGAGCTGCGCTCTATATCGTCAAAGACGCTGAGGAAAAGGGATTGCTGCGACCAGGCGGAACGGTTGTTGAAGGCACGGCCGGAAACACGGGCATTGGCCTGGCGCATGTCTGCCGTTCCAAGGGCTACAAGCTGGTCATCTACATGCCCAACACGCAATCGCAGGGTAAGATCGATCTGCTGCGGCTGCTCGGTGCGGAGGTCTACCCGGTCCCGGCGGTGCCGTTTGACAATCCGCAGAATTACAACCATCAGGCGCGACGACAAGCCGAGTCTCTCGACAATGCCGTTTGGACCAACCAGTTCGACAACACAGCCAACCGGCAGGCGCACATCGAGACGACGGGGCCCGAGATCTGGGCTCAGACGGAGGGCAAGATCGACGCTTTTACCTGCGCGACCGGCACGGCAGGCACTCTGGCCGGAATCACCCGGTATCTGAAGACTGTCAGTGACGGCCGAGTCAAGAGTTTCCTGGCCGATCCGCCGGGCAGTGTGCTCCACAGCTACATCCAGAGCGGAGGCAAGCTTATCGAGCGAACTGGAAGCAGTATCACCGAGGGAATCGGGCAAGGGCGTGTCACGGAGAACTTGAAGCCCGACATTGACCTCCTTGATGGGTCGCTGTACATCAGCGACGAGAAGAGCATCGAGATGGTGTACCGCTGCCTGGATGAGGAGGGACTGTACTTGGGGGCCAGCTCTGCGCTCAACGTGGTGGCTGCCAAGGAGGTGGCCGAGAAGCTGGGCAAGGGACACACCGTGGTGACGATCCTGTGCGATGGCGCGTATCGGTATGCGGACCGTCTCTTCTCGGACAAGTGGCTGCGGAGCAAGGGTCTGCGGGATGCGATCCCCAAGCATCTGGAGAAGTACATTGTCCTGCCGTAGATCAACAACAGCATAGAAAGAGCAACTTGCACTGTACTGTACAGATGTGTGAATAGAGAATTCTGTTCGTCTTTGGGTCGCATAAATTGAAGTGAGCAAAGGTCACAGAGCCTGGGACGTATGCCTGGTTGTTGTGTCGAGTCAGGACAAGATAAGATCAGCTAGGTTGAGACAGGTATGCGTCTCCCTCAGTCTCTCTCAGACTGGGCAGTGTACTTGGGTAGGCTACAGGTTAGGTTCGAATCCCTCTCGTCGAGGATAGAAGGGAGTAACACTCGCTGGAAGAAGGAAACACGTGCCAATTTGTCTCTTTTGCATCATATATCACTGCTGCAGTCCATCACTTCTTCCTCTCTGGAGAACCACGCCCACCTGTCACCAGCCAGCCAGTCACTCCCCAGCCTCCGGGCATATATCATTCCTTTGTCTCCTTCCCTGTCAACGAACGCGGGCTGCAATAGTGGAGTGGTTAGGTCTCCACTACCAGAACGATGCAGTCTGCTTGGTCTGGTCAAAAATCTGCCCGCGCTCGATCCCTCTGGTTCTCAAAAATAAAAGGACCCATTTAACCTAACAAGAAGTCTTGGGGGTGCTCCGGGAGGGAGGGCACCCCTTATCAGATGATTTTTTTTCGTGATGTTGCTGTTGTTTCCTTTTTTGGAAGGATACCGTATACCTCTTATTCATTGTTTCCCCTCTCGTGAGATTTGCATGTCTATCAATACAATCTTCCAATGCGAATATAATGAAACCTTACAATCCAAATGCCGAATTACTGTACTTCCACCCACCTAGACAATGGTAAGATTCCTCGACGCTCCATACCCATTGTATCCCACACCACGCAGGTTCCACTGCGAATGCTCCTGTTGCGTGTTCCCTCCTGCGTCCGTTGCTCGACTGAGGATCTCTTTCCCCGCGCCTCTGGTCATTCGCACTGATGCTGTCCACAGCACCCAGCACCATTTTCGATTCTGCAAACTCGCTGACCCGTCCAGCTCTGCGTCGATCCAAGACTTGCCGCTGTCTGTCGAGACCTCGACTCTCGTGACGGGGCCGTGGTAGCCCTGTGGGACGGCGTACCCCCTGACCTCGACGATTCCCGACGGAGGAAGCTGGACGGTCTCGTTGTCGTCTGGGACAGCGACGACGGAATTAACGGGCATCTCTTCCATGGCGGGGACTCTGTCCCAGTGCTTCTCTGCCTCGTCGGAGTTTGTTACGTCTGGTGGGAGAATCTTGTAGTCGTGTCGTTGGTAATAATTTGTTGATTCTTCCTTCTGGACCGTGATGCGGTCAAGCCATTTGACCCATCGAGCGCCTGCAACGCCGGGGATGACTGCTCGGACGGGGAAGCCATGGTTGACTGTGAGGGGTTCGTCGTTCATCTGCGTCGCGACTCGATCAGTCGAGATGCAAGGGAGCAGTTCTGTATGTATTGCAACTAACCTCCAACGCCAATATGACATCTGAAACCGGGTTCATGCACCTCTCCAGTCCGACGCTGCCGCCGTACCATCCATCATCTTGACACTCGACCTGATAGCACGAGAACGCAACATGCCTGTCTTTTATCTCCTCCAAGCCTGCTACTCAGCAACA
>NW_013562679.1:0-2457 GCF_000968595.1 Rasamsonia emersonii CBS 393.64 | reverse complement strand
AAGCAACATTGCCGGTCAGAAGCGCCCGCTGGAGGAGATCCCGGGCGGCGTCGAGGAAGCTCCAGCTGCAAAGCGAACTCGTTCGCAGCACTTCCCCGTCGCCCGGGAAAGCCAGATTCGATCGTCGTTGGATCTGGACGCCGAGCTGGGCGGCGTTGACAGAGACGACTCCTCCACGGCCGACATCGAGGAGCCTTCCCGCGTCTCGCGTTCCACGCGCGGTGAAGTCCTCGAGAACAACGACACCTGCCGGCAGTGTGGTCGCATTGGGCAGCTTATTTGCTGTGATGGGTGTGTCAACTCCTATCACTTCTCCTGCCTGGATCCCCCCCCTGGACCCAGCCAATCCCCCCCGAGGGAGAGTGGTTCTGCCCGTCGTGCGTGACGCGGAGATCGTTCGGCTCCCTTCTCAACAACCTTTCAAGGGAGCCGCAACGAGACTTCCAGCTCCCGGCGGGAATCCGGGACTACTTCCAGGGCGTGCGGACAGGGCAGGACGGGGTGTATGAGGAGGTGGCAACCAACGTTAGACCGCGCCCCAAGGGAAACCGATCTGGCCGCTACGATGAGTCGTACCTGTGCCGCTTGTACGATAGCAAGGGCCGACTCATCGTGTGCGTTGCCTGCGGCCAGACGTCTAACGGCAAGCGCCCCATCATCCAATGCGACTACTGTCCATGCTCTTGGCACATGGACTGTGTCGACCCGCCCCTGGCGATTCCGCCGAACCAGAAACACGGCAGCGACAAGGTATATCACAACTGGATGTGCCCCAACCACATCGAGCACGAGCTGTACGTGGTGCACATGGACAACAGCGGGTACGCCGGAAAGACTCGCATCCGGCGTCCCAGGCACCCTCGTGTCATCGATGTCGATGTCCTGCCGGAGGATGGGGAGGCCGAAAAGCTCGAAGAGCAGGAATCCCAGGGGATCGTATACCGGGTCTCCGAGCGTGGCCTGAAACTCAATTTTATCGAACGGGTCAAACGGGAGAACTTGGAGGCGGAAATACGGTCTGCCGGGGCAGCTCAGTATAGCGCCCATGCCCGCAAGAAGGTGGACGACCTCGTGGACCGCGCGACAGCCTTTTACGAGGCTGCTCGCCCACAGGCGCCTCTTCTTGCGGATGCAGAAAGCGCTATCCTGAGCTCCCGCTCCGCTGCAGACCGGGAAGCCATCGACAATCTGGTCTCGTTTGCGAACCAAAACCGGGCATCGAGAATCTTCAATCCGACAAGACCAACCTTCTCATCGATGCGCTGCTGGCTTCAGCTCCGGGGAGTGTGCCCCAGGCGCCCACGGAGCTGGAGTCCCTTCACGCGTTGAAGGAACTGATCGATCGGCGCATCGAGAAGCTGACAAGCGGATCTTCGGATCCCCATTGAAGCCATTTGTCGATGGCACGCAACTCCGGCGACAAGCACCCTTTCGCAACGAGATCCTTCCCCCCCCTCCTCTCCACTACGTTTGAACGTTCGCAGACACGCTCGGCCAGTTGGGCACAGTCCTGTGTTATATATATTCGCGATCGGATCCTGTCGAGGCTTGGTACTATCCACTCTAGGAGCCATCTCATGCCTTCCTAGCCCCTGAGGCTGCATGTCGAGGTTTGGTACTATCCACTCCATCCAGCCGATGGCCTCTAGGAAGAAGGCTTCGTCTTCACCTGTCGGAGGTTTGGTACTATCCACTCCAGGGGGGGGCGTCGCATTCCGGCCGACACCGACAACGACATTACGACATGGACGACATTACTCGGGCCGCTTGTGCGGACGGCTTGTATCCGCACCCAGTTCGTCGACATGCAGCGTACAACGGAAGAAAAATGGGGTTTCGATAACAGGTTTCCGGCCAACAGCAGCAACTCTACCATCGCTTCGGGAGCAACTTCTTTTCTGCCCGCAGTCATGTCACTTCTCTCTCCCATCTCTGTGACAGGGCCTTCAATCAATTGCCACAATTCTACCTCATCGCTTCCGGAGCAAGATCTTCTTTTCGGCGCCCTCGTTGGCATGCGATCATTCTGGTCTGCCCGCAACAGTCATATCACTGCTCCATCTTCTTCCGTTGACGGGCTCTACGACCAGATCGCGGCAGTTCTACATCGCTTCCAAAAATACCTTCTCTTCTGCCGGCAGCAGTCACATTACTACTCCATTTTTTGCCGATGACACGGTTTACGACCACGCGCTGCAATTCTACGCCATCATTTGGAAGCAACTTTTTCTGGTCTGCCCAACAGTCACGTCACAACCCGATTTTCTTCCGGTTAAAGGTCTACGACCGATCGCTGCAATTCCACCTCAAGGTTTTCGAAGCGACTTTTCATCTGTCCGCAGCAGTCACATCACAACTCCATCTTTTTTCTTCCGTGACACGGTCTATGACCATTAGCTGCAATTTCACATAGCTTTCGAAGCGACTTCTCATCTGTCCACAGCAGCCACGTCACGA
>NW_013562680.1:0-3354 GCF_000968595.1 Rasamsonia emersonii CBS 393.64 | reverse complement strand
GAACTCCCTGAATTGAATTGTTCGATAGTTGATAGTTTGTTTTTCCCTTCTTCTTTTCTTTCTTTCTTTCTTCCTTTTCTGTGGTCTTTTTCTTTTGCTTTTTCTTTTCTTATTTTTATTTCATGTTGGAGATTCGATTCGACCCTATTCGCTGTCGTTATTTTTTTCGTAATGGTGATTTCCATTCGATTCGTTGCCGAAAAAAAGAGAAGAAAAAAAAATGTAGATAGAAAACATCTGAAAAGAAGCAAAAATCAATAAATAGCGTGCGTGTTCATACATACATCGCCAGCCAGTCACAAAAACTGACCAGACCAGACGGACCGGTTGGTTGAGGGTACTTGTATTTGGGTATCGTGTTAAATCAAATTCCTGTGTAGGGGCTTCTACACAGACAAATGCGCAGACAGCGACGCCGCCGGATACGGACTGTCGAAGAAGATGGTCGAACACGCTGGATTGATGGGTAATCTCGAGTCGAGGAGGAACGAGGTCCGCGATGGAGGTCCGGCTGGTCGTTGTTCGGTTTTTGGCGGTGGTGGTGATGGTGTCTGCGGAAGCGCGGGATTGATTGGTAGTTGCGAGTCGAGTAGCGAACTATTGCTGTTACTGTTGTAATATCTCGACGCAAGGTCTGCGGGCTGCTGCTCTACCGCCCTCTGCACTTCCGTGTCTAGGGACCGCATGGTCGATAATGATGGTTGCGATTCGAATACTTGGTTCGCAGTAGCAACAGCTGCCGCTGCGTCACCGCCAGTCTTCTGCTCTAGAGAGCACGCCGGGTGGCCACCCACCCCTGCAAGATCCCCCGAAAGAGCCCCAATCTGAAACGGTTCCAGCTGCTCGCTGCCGTGGCCGGATTTCGACTCGCGGTACCGCGCGTCCAGACCCGGATCCAAGTCTCCTTCGGTTTCCTTCTCCTTGCCAGCATCACCGGTCGACGACGGCACCACGACGCGGCTGAACCCGGAGCTCTGCGCGCTTTGGACGTCCTGCGCGTGGTGCGACTGATGCACCTGGTCTCTCATCGCCTGGAACTCTTCAGCGGTAAAAGCATCCGGGTGCACCAGATACGGCGTCCCGTTGATCTCGACTTCTTCGAAACGCGGCTCCTGGCCCGGGTCCTGGGGAATCACCTGGGATTCGAAATCACTCTGCGAGATCGATTGCCGTCGATCCCGCTGCGAAGATGCACTAGAGGGTAGGTAGGTTGACAGATGGTAATCACTGAGATGGAGCGTATGCGTGGAAGGATGTCGGCCGCGAGACGGATAATTCTCATCTCCGTAATCCGTCGGCGGAACGTACAGCATGTTGGGATGATGGTGGTGATGGTGGTAATGGTGGTGATGATGATCCAGACAAACGCTCTGGTCGACGGACGTCTCGGAGGCATCGTAAAACGGGGGCCCCGTCGTCCGGTCCGACCCTAGAGTGGCCGAGTTGGGCTCGTCCTCGGGCAGGTCCGAGGGGAACAAGGCCAGGAGTTCTTTCGCTGACAGCCTGTCTTGCGGCCGGGGACTGAGGCAGAGCGACACCAGTCTGCGATAGTACTCCGGGACCTTGGCGTCAGCAGGCAGCACCAACGGGCGACTCTGGCGCTCGGGCTCGTCCTCCTGCATGGCCAACGCCCAGAGCGTCATGCCCAGCTGGAACAGGTCCGACTTGACCCCGATGTACATGGAGATCCTCTGGTTGCTTTCAATCTTGGCGGCGATCTCGGGCGGCTCCCAGCCGACCGGACAGCCTCGTCGGTTGATGTCGATGATCTTGGCGTTATCGTCGGCGTCGATGACGATGTTCGAGAGCGTAAAATCGCCCTGGACGTAGCCGGCTTCGTGGATCTCGCAGAGACCCTGCACAATCTGCTTCGCCCAGCGTTCTCTCCGCGCCCACGGCAGCTGTCCTCTGTAGTCATACAAGATATCCACGAGCGCGCCCTTTTCGGCGTAGCTGATCAGTAGACCCTTGACCCTCTCTCCGTAGTCGTCCACGACGATGCCCTCAACCTGGACCACGCTGGAGGCACCGCTCAGGGCGTGCAGAGCGTTGATCTCGTACAGGAACTCGTCCACCGTATCGGGACCGGGGATCTCCTTCTTGATATATGGCTTGCCGTCCAGCAGGATCCGGTAAACAAACCCCGACAGATGGGCGTCAAAATGGAGCTTATACTCGGGCACCAGGCGGGCCCCGAGATGCCGGACACTCGAGACGGGCGGGTAGGGAATGATCTCGTTGACGTCCTCGGTAACGTGGACGTGGAGGCGGCCGTCGCTCGTTTCGAGCTTGAGGTTCGTGACCGTGTCGTAGAACTGGATCTCCGGGAGCGACTCACGGATGGATTCGTAGATGCGGGCGCTCTTATCGCGCTGGTAGTGCAATTCCTTCAGGTCCTGCTCCAACGAGTCCGGCGGCGCGCCGCGATAGTCGCAGGAAATGGTGACTCGCCGCCATCGATTGGGGGTTTCGGCGTAGGTGACGAAGAACTTCTCGCGCTCCGACTTGTCCCGGAAGTGCATGCTCAGGTTGAGGATCCATTTCTTCTCCAATTCCGCTTCAAGCGAGTCCTCCCCGTCCTCGGGCCGGTCGTAGACGTCGTGGAGGTACGGCTCCGGGTCCGTATGGGCGAGATCACCGGCGGGATCCGGCACGTCCTGAAAGCCATCGTGCGCGGCCGGGCCCTCGTCCGGCACTGTCTCCTGGACATCGTCACCGGCCCACGACTGGACCTCGGGGGCGGAGAGTCTGGCGGCAACGGAGGCGGGGGGTGGAGACGTCGTCGTCCGCTGGGCGCTGAGGGTCCGGCGACGTTCCGCGGAACGGGCGCGGCGGGGCTCAGGATCGGCCGGGGCCAGACGATCTCGTCGCTCGGAGGTCTGGCGTCTGAAGGTGGGAGGCCGGGGCAGGCCGACGCCGACCTTGCGGGACAGGCGGCGGGTGAGGTTGCTGGCGAGCGGTTTGCTGGTGCTGCTGCTGCGGCTGCGCGGGACGTCGCCGGGCGAGCTGGAGCGCGGGCTGTCGTCTCGATGCAGCCATCGTGCCAGTCCCAATCGCTGCCACATGCTCAGTTTCGGCGGAGGCGACGGGGGAGCCTTCTCAGGCTCGGGGAACAAACCGAAGAAGGAGCGCGACGGGCTGCCGGACGAGCTGGCGACGGAGATGGCCATGTGTCACTGTCCCGGAGGAGGAGATCGGGCTGAAACGCGTCGACAGGCGCGAGAAGGGGACCTGGACAGCCGGCGAGACGGAGGAGAGACGTCCATATGAGAGCTGGCAGGCCGTCGGAGAGCCGCTCGCCGAAGGGTCACCCCTTGGCCCCAACCAGGACACCGCAGAGGCGCGAAGGGGGGG
>NW_013562681.1:0-1140 GCF_000968595.1 Rasamsonia emersonii CBS 393.64 | reverse complement strand
TCTTAACTCAAATGGATGCGTACCTTCGTATGGAAGGAGCAAGATTTCCGACCGACGAGGAAAAAGTGATGTTTGTCTCGACATTTCTTCGAGGACCAGCTCTTGATTGGTTCGAACCCATCCTACGAGATCGACTGGAATGTTCAGAAGATGCACAAGACGTTCTTACCAAGGAGGTGTTTGGAAACTATGACGAGTTCAAGAGACGACTTGAGAGGACTCTGTTACGCGTTGGGTCCAACCGTAGTCGTCGATACTTAACGATGGTGGTTAGGGAAGGATCAAGGAGTCTTCTTGACTCTGTGTCGTTCACGAGCACGCGACGGTCTAACCGACCCGGGTCTCCTCTTCCTCGAGACAACGGCCTACCTGGCGAAGGGCTCTTCCTCGAACGACTTCTCGCGATATAATGGGGTCTCGCAAAGATACACGATAGGGGTGCTTCAGGTGAACAAGAACGATAACGACTAGGTCAGAGGCAACGCCTACTAGAGCTATACCGAAGTATACCACTAGTAGTAAGAAGTCTTACTGACCCCCAAAGTAAGTATCTTAGTAACAGTAGAATGATGGGATGAATTGAGCGCGCGTAAGGAAAGACTAGAACATGGTTGAGATTCTTCCTCCTTTTATGCCTTCTCCTGAATATACCATTTTGTATACCATCTTGTATACCATCATGGTCTTCCCTTGGGTCTTTCCAATGGTATACAAGTCACGTGATCTCTGAGTGCCTTATTATTATTATTATTATTATTCTTCCATTTTAGAGAGCGTTTTTCAGTCAGAGACTATGCACGCTCTGCCTACCACCTAGGCAGTAGGGCTTAGTAGCTAATATCTATATACAGGTGGGTTATGCTATAGACCAGTCAACAGTGGGAACCTTCTATGAGGGACAGAAATAGGGAATGAGAGACAGGCTGTAGTATAATGTAAGAATCAAATGTTAAGGAACAGTAGGTATAGGTGGATTTAACAAAGAAAAAGAAATGAGAGAAAGAACAGGAAAAAAAACACAAAGGGGAGTCAGGATAGGAGAGGTGGCTTAATAAGCATGATTAGATAATCTATGCTTAGTAAGCCTGGTTCTATGGGTTAGACTAGGTAGTAGGGTTCTTGCTTAATCATTAGCTCCTA
>NW_013562682.1:0-3254 GCF_000968595.1 Rasamsonia emersonii CBS 393.64 | reverse complement strand
ATCATCGCCAACGAAACAGGCGTCCCAGCTAGCCAGATATCCGATGACAGCGACCTCTCCGCGCTTGGGATCGACTCTCTGTTTGAGTCTGACTATCCTGTCTCGGCTGCGGGAACGGCTTCAGATCGATCTGCCGCAGACACTCTTTGAAGACTGCTCAACGATTCATGATCTCCAGCATTACTTCTCCACGTTGACCGGTCCAAGTAGCAGAGACTCGACGCCGTCGTCGGAGTCGATTCTGACTCCGCAAACGGATGATCCCGAGTCCTTGTCCAGTGTCCGGGACACGGAACCGACCGACAAGACATCTCATCTGCGCTCGCTCATCGCGCGAGAGCTCGGAATCGACGTTGAGGAGCTCCTGGCAGCCGACGATCTGTCTGCCGTGGGAATAGACTCTCTGATGGCCCTTACCATCGCTGGAGCAGTGCGCGAGCAGCTTGGGATCGCGGTCCCCCCGGACGATTCTCACGGCCGGATCTTCGATGACCGATATTGAAAGAAGTCTGCAACTGTCTTCGGCTCCTGTGTCTTCTGCTCCGATGCAGCCTTCGCGTTCTCCCTCTGTCCCCCTCTCCGTTCTTCTTCAAGGCGATCCCAAGGCCACGCAGAAATACCTCTTTCTCTTCCCTGACGGGAGTGGGTCGGCGTCTTCGTATGCGAAGCTCCCAGAGATTGGATCGGGATGGTGCGTCTTCGGACTCAACAGCCCCTTCCTGCGAGCCGGGCGCGACGTGACTTTTAGCGTGGATGATCTCGTTCAGACATGGGTGAAAGAACTCCGTGCTCGCCAACCTAAGGGGCCGTATATCCTCGGGGGATGGTCCGCCGGCGGCTATTACGCTTTCGAGGCGGCCAAGGTGCTGATGCGCGCTGGGGAAGAGGTGCGGAAGCTGATTCTCATCGATGTGCCGCCGCGGAATGTGTACGAAGCGATGCCAGTGGAGGTGTTGCGCTGGCTGGCACGACACAATGTCATGGGAGATGGGGCGCCGGCGCCGGCGTGGCTCGTCGAGCATTTTGAGTCGACGCTGGCTGCTGTCGACCGATACAGGCCGACGGCAATGGAGGGACAGGTGCCGGAGGTGTATCTCGTGTGGGCGTCGGACGGGGTGGTATCCGACTCGGAGGATGAAGCGGGTCTAGACTTGGGGGTCAAAGTGACAGGGTTCCTCTTGCGGCGGCGAGAGGACTTTGGGGGGAATGGTTGGGAGCGATTGCTACCGGGGAGCAAGATCTTTGTGGCGAAAGCGCCGGGCAGTCACTTCAGTATGGTGATGGCTCCAAACGTAGGTCTCCAACCAATAATTAGTATAAGCTGAGCTGACTATTGAGGTTGTACAGGCGGCGGAAATGAGTCGGTTGATTGCTGCGGCTGTTACGGACGATGCGTCAGGGAGATACTCAGCATTATAGGTGAGACAGTTGTAATATCTACATGATGTACATGTACTGTACATACGTTTGCGTTTTTGTCTATGTACTTTCTTGTTTTCCTGGTTTCCCTCAATCAAATCATGTCCAAACCACCTGTGTGTATATTAACTAGGATTCAATTCTAAACACTACAAACAGCACCGGTGTGTTCTTGTTGAGACTCATCTTAGCATGAGACAGTGAACTTTTTTTGGACGAGGTTCGTATAGCTTATCAGGTTGATAGACAAATCCAGGTATCTTCATACAATGATTCAGCCTTCCACGCTCAACTCGACATAACCAAACATCGAAACCCTTCATTCACGTAAACAAGACAAGCCCAAACACCAATCCATAATATACAAGAGACACTGGTCCATCAATCAATCCATCTTCATCAGCAAGAGTTCGACCTGAGATCAACTCGTTTGCGCCTGCTGCTCTGCCGACTTGGCGAGTCTCGCCCGGGCCTTTTCCTGGGCATCGCGGACGGCAAAGCGGCGCTGGGTCCAGTTCCTCTCCATCCGGTTGCAGGCCAGCTGCCAGTCGGACGTCCACTCGGGGAAGAAGGGCTGGTAGCCCAGCAAGCCGCCGATCCAGCGGCCGAGCACGACGCCCAGAATGACGCCGACGGTGGTGCGGAAGGGCACCCAGCGCGGCAGCGAGGGGTAGGTGTCGCCTGCGTCGAACATCTGACGGGTATTATCTCATTTAGCTGGGATCCCTCACCTCTGGAAGTTGAGTGGAGTGGATTTGCAACTCACCGACAGAATCTGGATAAAGTCAAACTTGGTCTTGCCCTGGAATACCTCCTCCTGGTAGCCGTACCAGTTCTCGAAGAACATGCGGTCGAGCAGATACTGCTGGCGCAGGGCGTCGGCGTCCTTCTTCTTGTCGTTTTTGTTGCGGTCGTCCTTGGAGCTCAGGATGAAGTCGACTTCGGCCTGCTCGACGCCCGGGGTGCCGTAGACGACATGGTGACGGTACGGCGGCACGACGGCGGGCGGGTCACCCTTGCGGATGCGATGCTGCACGCCGTCGATCTCGACGGTGAAATCGCCGGCGCCGATAACCTCGAAGCTCTCGTACTGGTGGCGGTGGAAGTGCACGGGCGGCTTGGTGCCGTTCTCCAGGTGCTTCTTGTAGATGCCCTTGCTGGGCCGCATGTAGCAGTGGACGTGCAGGTTGTTCCCGTCGGCGGGCGGCTCGACCCAGTTGAACTCAATGGCGCCGCCGAATCTGGCCTCGCTAGCAGTCAGTGTGTTGTTTGGTTTGTCTACGGGGGATACTGGGAGGGCGACTTGGAGAGCGGGTTGGACCCCGCGGTGAAGCAGGTCGGTTTGACTGGTGCCATTGCAATCGATCGGCAGTCAATCAGTCAGACAGGCAGGCAGACAGGCAGGTAAGCAAGCTGCTCACGCTTTTTCCTGTTCTGCATCATCACCGCGGAGTTTTAATCATCATGTTGTTGCTTCTTCTCGGCGTTCATCTCTCGGCGATCAACCCCGCCATGCAAGGCAATATCTCGCCGACAAGAACCCCGCGATCCCTCCGCTGGCTCTTAACCTGGTTGTCTTCGCACCATCCGCCACTGTTCCCGCCAGACGAGACACGATGAAGGCCCTCCTGTCCACCGCCACCGCCGAAGCGCATGTCTGCCGACTCGCCGTCGCCGAACGGCCTGTGCCGGAGCTGCGCCCGTCGACCGTGCTGGTCCGCGTGCGCGCCAGCGGCGTCAACCCCAGCGACGCTGCCAACGGGCTGAAGAACCTGTTCGGCGTGACCAAGCCTAACGTTCCAGGGCGCGACTTCGCCGGCGTCGTGCATGCCTCG
>NW_013562683.1:0-2371 GCF_000968595.1 Rasamsonia emersonii CBS 393.64 | reverse complement strand
GAGCGCGAAGGGTAGCCTCAGGCACCCCAAAAATCTCTGCAGCCTTCAGTATTGATTTGACTTTTTGATTTTTATAAGCTGCAATAGCCATTTGAATTCGGTTTTCTTGAGATAAAGGCATTTTTGATAGTGGTGGTGATAAAATGACGCGTTGAAAAAAGGAAGTGGTAGGGTGGAGGAAAATTCGTCGCTCGGTGGTATTCGTCGCTCGGTGGTTGATTACGTTAACTATAAAGATGGCGACGTGACAAACAACATACTTCAACTCCTCCCTTGCAACCACTACCCAAGCTATGGCTGTCCCTATCTCCAGCGGCCCTAAGGGGTTGCTGAGCCTTTATTCATTTGTTTCTTCTAGTGTCATGCTTTCTTTCAGGGATGGATATCGTTGTCTTCCAGTCAGCCCCAACGACGGGGTGGTCGTCAGTTAAACCCTTCGTGTGGATGCGACGGCTTGCGACGTGTTTGAGCGCGTAGGGCCGTCGAGTTTGTGAACGTACTGCTATCATCACTGTCATTTCGCGAGAACTTTACGAGGACTTTAGAATTTTCGAACCAAAGCATCTTTCTTTCCGAAGCTCTTGAAACTAGACAACATTGCAAGGTTGGTTGTTTGTTACAGGAAGTTGCTGGCTAGGGGCTGTTATTAACCTGAACTAATATTAGATCATACAATGAAGTTAGACAACCTAGCCACGGAGCTTTTGCTCCATATTTTCCGCTCCTGCGATTCCGTGTCCGATGTCCTGCACCTGGCCGCCACGAATCGCCGACTGCGTCACGTCTTCAGTACCTCGCAGAAACTATCGATACTCTCGCGCGCCGCGGAGGTGGAGTTTGGGCCCCTGGACGACATTATCCAGCTCGTTACCCAGAATGCTAGCCAGCCGGCGCATCTCATCCGCGAGGCGTCCATGTCTGACGCTCTGCTGAAGCAAATCGTCGAGGTGGGCCGGGTGGCTCAGAAGTGGGAAGCTATATACCCCTTGAAGAAGTGGAAGGTCGATTACGTGAATCGCCGATTGCTGACCGACGAGGAGCGCTATCGTCTGCGTCGCGCGGTGTATCGGCTCTGGCTCTATCACCGCGCGTTTCACAATGGTCTCTACGATCGTTTCTCTCGTCGGATTCGCAATGTCATTATGGAACGTGCCCAGCTCTTGCACAACTGGTCGACCGAGGAGCTGGCGGAGATCGAGGATCTGCGTCTGGTGATCCAAGACGTGGTGCAGAACCACATCTGCCCGAGCAACGGCACCATCCAGCGCAAATTCCGCAAGCGGTATCCGGACAGCAACCAGCCGTTGACGTTCAACGTCCATTTGAACAACTACCGGAACAATAATCTCTCCGCAGGAGGCTCATACTTCCGCGAAAACAACACCGAGTTCTACACGGCGCATCCCAGCGATCCCGCTGCGAAAAGCACTTACAATTACCGGTTGCGCAACGACTTGTTCCACGACCCAGGCCAGGAAGGCTGGGGCGACGAGATCCCGCACTACTACGTCGTGCAGGACATGCTGAAGCTGGATCCGGCGCAGGTGCTGTGGCTGCGCGAGAACGCGCCGCTCAAGGAGCATGTGGAGATGTACATCCAGTCGCTGGGCGAGTGGTTCCGGAACAATGGCGAGACGTTTGGCGATACGCTGGTCTGGGTGCTGAATGAGCGCGGGGAAGACCCGAATGAGATGCGGGTGGCGATTGAGGAGGGGAAGATGGGGATTGCGTGCACGCAGTTGAATTAATATTTAAGATGTATAGATGTGTGGTTATTTCGGAAGAGAAGCTCTCTTCTCTGAGTTAGCTAGACAGAGATAATAACATGCTAGCAATTTTTTGAGCTAGTTATCTGTATACAATTCTAGACATCTCCCACCGGGGAGATTTTGAGGTTCTGTCAGAAAAGATAATTACATGTATGTGTGTATGTATATACATGTAGTCCCTCTGCCATGTTTGAATCGATTTAGGATTATGCGTATCTTTGATAAATGGTGACTCCTAGCAGTCATTCTGCTTTTTGAATTTGAATCTTGACGCTTAGCCCGTGAGAGGTTTTTAGTTTCTTTCTTTCTTTCTTTCTTTCCCTTTTTTTTCCCATTACAACTACTCTTTTGCTAGCTCACTAGTCCGATAGATCAATAGTAACTGGATACCATTCTTGGATATGCCTGACATACAATCAAGATGAGTGCGAATCATATGTCAACTGCTGCAGGCCTGTTTCTTCACTCATCATAGCTGACGCTACTCCAGTTCCATGGATGGCGGCATTTGATGCCTAACATCGTCAGCGATTGCGTGTCTGTTGATTGATCGATCTGCTAGCACATTTACACCGCAGACTGTCGCCAACCCCCCCCCCCNC
>NW_013562684.1:0-2872 GCF_000968595.1 Rasamsonia emersonii CBS 393.64 | reverse complement strand
AAAGCTTGACTACCTACTCCGTGAGTCATAAATAGATGGATGAGTCGAGTAGGTTAGGTACCTAATCTAGAGACTGATGATCCTTTCTTTGCCCAATAATAAGATTCCAGTGGTTTGCATACTCCCTCTCTCTCTCTCCGGAAGCCACCCATCCGAGTTGGACGACATGATAGTGGACGATACGTGTCGAAGCATGTCAAGGCTCTGTAGGTTCTTCTCTTAGTAGTAGCGTAAAAAAAAGGAATCCTGTTTCCTGGGATTATACTCGTTGATCTTATATCCAACCCTAGATAGAGGGAGGGAGGAAGGGGCCTCTGAATTACGTACTGTACGTATACTTACTCAATCAGGTAAATCTGGGAAAGCCATCTTTATTAATAATGAATTCTCTACATATACAATAAAGAGCTATTATATTGTTTCAGTCAGTCAAGTCAAAATAGGTAGTCGTGTTGAATTGTAAATATTAAAAGAATGGAAAAACATAGTCACTTTTGATTTATTTTTTCTTCAGTCCGTGAGCTATGCACATGGACAAAACCCCAAGACTGAGAATGAAAAGAGCCTAACAAACAACCCCTCAGCTCACATTACTGGCGTATGCATATAAGTATAACCCAGAATCGTAGAGGTTTTATAATACCTACCCAGTTAAATGAGATCAGATTATTGACTTCCAAAGACCAACAATAGACAGTCTACACAAAGAGAAACGAAACAGGATTTAAGTACATACATACTCTGCAGAAACCCTAAATAAACGTCGAGACTCTGTCGAGGTTATTTATCAGTCAGTCAATTAATCAATGGTCAGTCAACGATCGTGACTATATTATATAGTCATGAGAGAACAACCAACCAATCAATCAATCAACCGATAAGCAAGTCCACTCCATTAAATAATATTCGAGTCGAGTTAAGTCGAGTCATAATGAACTACTACCTCCCTAGCTAGATTAAATAACTTCCTAGGTTCCTAGAAGTAACTATTAATCGGGACCTTATAAATTTTATATAAGAGAGAATTCTGAATAATATCAAAACAAAGCATCCAGCCCGCCAGCCAGCCACCAATAATAGTTAACTACATAGGTGCAGTACATACTCAAGAATGTGGCGCGACGGTCCACGGACGTTCATCGTACAGTGTATAGATAGATTCTTCTTCTAATACAAAAAAAAGAAACACATCCCTCAATCTGATTCTGCTACCTACTTACTTACCTACCTATGTAATCAACTATCAACGGACTTTTCTCAGTCATCATAATTCTCTATGTAAGGTAGATACTCTACAATCCACCCGTGCCGTGTTTTTTTTATCTACACCTACGAAATTGATCATCATTGATTGCATCGAAGCTTGTTTGGAAAAGAAAGCTATGATTCCGTCATACTGTGTTGCTACTACTGCTGGGTTGGATTCCAAATCGGTTTGATTCGATTTGCATTCTTCTGTCTTGGAGCTTCGCTGAGAATCTCTAATAATTATTATTTTCTAATTTTCCTGGAGAAGTACTAGAAACAGCTTGAAGGTTGTAAATTAATTATTGGCAACAGGACAGCCTCGGAGCCGCGATATACCCTCTACTTGCTGTTAAATAACTAACCTACAACTTACACTGTTACTCGACATACCATTACTGTAAATGAACTACTACACAGCAATACAATAGCAACTAGTTCTATTAGGTATTACGTATTGGTATGCTTTGCTGGTCTCTCGACCACCACAACTCACGCCAAAACAGTCGGCAGACATGCCAATGAGTGCTTCAACAGTTGGATGACGAGAGAAAACACGCTTCTCGCACCAAAGCAACATTGAAAATCACTCACTTGGGCCCCTCCCAACGGGTATCACGACAACAAAGCATAGCCCAACAGCAAGGAAATAAGCATAACGCGACAAAGTGGTATCAATCTAGATCAAAGCGACACAACGTCAACACGGGACGAGTCGAGTTCGGGTATCGTTGCGGGTGAGGGAAGGGGATGGTTGATTAAAACGGCGCAAATGAGAGAAAAAGTGGGTATCATTATCCACCTCGCACGACCTTCCTCGTCAAAAGGTTCGGAAAGAGCAAAGACCAAAAGGAGCGATCGGGAGAGATGAGTTTTTGAAGCTTGTCGTTGTCGATTAAGTCTTTTTTTTTTCGTTTCTGTTTTTTTTTCCTCCTATATTTATAAAAAAAAAACAGCGATGTTGGAACTCATCAGGCAGGTTTCGCATCAAACTCGTCAGGCGGCGGATATGCCAGAACGAGACGTGAACGCTTCATCCCACCATTTTTCAAACTCCACCACGCTCGTTCTGGCGTTCACCCTTCACGCAGCAGCCTGGACGGGGGCGGCGGAAGAGGCGACGTTCACGTTCTCAGCCGGAGCAGCCTCGCCCTCCGTCTTCTCGGCCGTCTCGGCAGGCTTCTCCTCAGCAGGGACATCCTTGCTGATGGGCTCGGGCTTGTCACCTTCCGGGATGGCCTCAGTCTCAGGGGCGGCCTCCTTGTCCTTCTTCTCCTCACTCTTCACGGCCTTGCTGGGCTTGCGGAAAAGACCACCGAGCTTGTTGCCCTTGGCCTTGGCCTTACCCTCACCGGCCTCCTCACCCTCGGCCTTCTTCTTGACGCTCAGAGTACCGAAGATGGAGGTGCGCTTCTTGTCCTTCGGGGACTCAGCCACAGGGGCCTCATCCTTCTTCTCCTCCTTGGGAGCCTCAGCATTTTCGGCCGGGCAGCCTCGCCCTCGGGCTCGGCGGGCTTGGAGGCAGATTCCTCGACGGGGTTGTCCAGCTGGGGAGCAGTGCTGGAGACGGTGGTCTCCTTCTCGGGCTTCTCCTGAGTCGGGCTGGAGACCTTGTGGAAGAAGTTGC
>NW_013562685.1:0-3351 GCF_000968595.1 Rasamsonia emersonii CBS 393.64 | reverse complement strand
GCCAAGATAGACCGGATGGGGAGGACGAAACGACCGGACGAGGCTGCAGACAGTCAGCCAATTAGAGAAAGAGGGACCAGACTCAATTCCTGAGAGCCGGAGAAGGGCCACAGCGGCAGAAAAATTCAAGAGAGAGAGAGAGAAACGGCGAGCAGAGAGACAGCGAGCGCCACGGCCAGGGTCGCGTTCTCACGATAGTAGCGGTGGGGCCCGCCAGCTCGGGTTTAAACGGTGTACGGAGTAGGAGAGAGCAGGACTGGAGAGAGGCCTTGGGAATTGGAAGCGCCAAGCGAGCCAGAGAAGGTTCTATGCAAAGAACGCTGGAGCCGGAGACAAGATGCTAACGAGAAGGGCAGCGGAGGCATCACGCCGCGCTCCCGTTGGCTGGCGACGAGGCCGGAAGATGACAGTCGAGTCAAGGGGCTAGACCGCGGGATCAGAGGCACTAAACGCGATCGGTGGAGTGGAGGAAGCTTAGTTGGACTTAAACCAGCAGACACCAGAAGATAATTCATCACACAGATCAGAGAATAACGTCAGTGAAAATAATGAACTGAAAAGCCAACCGTGGCACGTTCGACACAGGTGGGGTTGGTGCAGAGCAGAGAAAAGGATGGTAACCCAGCGAAGCCGAGACGGACTAGCGCGTCCGCTATTTAAAGTCAGGGAGTAGATTATAAAGGAGAAATAAAACGGATTTCAATTACAATAATGCTGCTCTTAGCAGTAAATAAATTGGCATTGTCATAAATAGGCATTGTCTAGCTGATACTATATATAAATAGACTTGCACTTAGCCAAGCCCCCGTCTAGAGGTGGAGCATTGGCTCCTGGCTTTTTAAGTCCCAGCCGAGTGGCCAGGGCTTTACCTTGCAGGTATGTCGTCATGCTGCTATATGGGAGATTGCTGCTATTCTATCTAGTACTTTGATGCCATCATAGCCTAGTTGACGGTTTCTCGAGAATACACCAGGTGCCCCTTAGAGGGAACGATGACGGAAGAAGCATCGAGTCTGCAGACAGAGTGGAATTTCTACTCAGGGGTATATATAATTTTTTTATGTCCTATCTCAAGTTTATAGACTGTTTGTACCTGCTAATGAATGAGTTTCATATATAAGTAACATGGCTGAGGATTAAGATTGGGTTGCTCCCACCCAATTACGAAATTTCTACTTGATAAAGCTATCCAGCATGTCATTGAGAATTGTGCACAACCAGGAAGGGACAATAAGCAATGTATTGATTCAAGGCCCAATGCAACCCAGAAAAAAGAAAAAGAAAAAGATAAGACTGTTCGTCCTTGAGAAGGTTGACAACAAGTAGACAAAATATGTAGACGAAGATGATGAGATATATTATATTATATTCTAGGTGATCTACTTCAATTCAAAGCTAGGAAGAGCATAAGGATCTGAAGGAAGTATATATTCATGAAGATCATCGAGAAAGACCGAAAAACAACAAATCCGTCAATCAATCAATAAATCAATAAATCAGTCAGAAGAGCAAAGAAGAACAAAAAAAAATCTCACTTTCGACCAGTCCTCAGCATCATCCTAATTATTATTACCATACCCTGCATCATATCACCCCTGCCGCAGCACGAAGATCTCCAACCGTACCTAGAACAGGAATGTGAAACATGAAACGTGAAACGTGATCTCGGGACTGTTTACCAATCCAAGTATTAACGGTTCCTCATATAAATACCTACTCCGTATCCTGGACCTGGCCTGGAAATTTAATAACAGGTAATAATCATGGAAATTGGAATTTGAAATTCCAGTGGAACCTTGGAACGAGAACAAGAAGATTATAGCAAGTGGGGAAAGCCGCCAATACATCTGAAACCAGGACAGGACGCCACGGGTCACCCTGATGTAATATTAACCAATATTACTGATAATAACAATAATAATTTCCATGTTTCTAGTCCTGCCTTGCAATTGGAAATTGGAATCCAGTTCCAGAAGACTGGGCCACAGAGCCCAGATCCAGGAATGAATACGGAGTATTATTGAATCAACAGACGGGATCCAGGAATGATGTGATGTGACTGACGCCTTACCTCGTTCAGCAGTCCCAGGTGACATTGGATATACTCTGAATACTCACCGCCTACTGCTTCTGTCTGCTGACTCAGCACTGATCCTGATTAGGGATAGTGGAGGCGGAATGTCGGGCTATGCTTGATTAGTCTAAGGGCTGCACCTGCACTGACTTTCAAAGTCATGTGATCGTCATCAATCAAACCGCCCAAACAGGCACATTCGTACGGATAGAAACCAAGCTTGAGTGGATTGAGCGACGGACAAGAAAAGTCCAAGTCGAATCAACACTAATTACATCTGCCTGTCTCACTGCATTGCAGACTCAATCGTTCTGCTTGAGACTCCTGTAGCCTTTCGATCCACTTCCCTTTCATTCCGTGATCTCGATTAGATAGATAGATCACTAGATAACGAGAGCTATGATGTCATGTCATGCATCATTGTATCATTGTCTAGACAGGTCGTTGTACTGGAACATGTTCAACTCATCCAGATGCATACCGTTCATCATGAACCGAGCACTCTCGTGTATTCATGCTATAAACATAGATCATGCATATAAAATGGAATTGATTCTGCAATTCATCCGAAACATGCGCATGTCACATCTCCATCATCGACATCAACGCAAGACAATCATCAAAGCCATTGACGTAATGTAATGCCAAAAACAATTGCCAAAAATCAAGTCGAACCAAGTCGTAAATGCATGACATACAGAAACCAAAATATATGAAAATGCTGTAAATGTTTTAAAACTTCTCCATCAGGTTCTTCCGCACGGTCCACATGCGCGCCCGTTTGCCAAAAATATACATCGGTATCGCTGTCAGCAGACATGCTAGTTGGATGCCGCCCACTGCCAGGAAGACGGTCCGCGCCCCGTCAGACTCGAGCCAGTCGACGAAGAAGAGGGAAAAGACTAGCCCGTGGAAGATGTCTGTGTCACAGATCTGTTAGAAATGAAGAGAAAAAAAAAAGAAGGAATGAAGACAGGAAGCGTACTCTTGCTAAAGTTCAACGTTGTCAACGCCTCCCCCGCATACTGCCGGTAGCTGTCGACGCAAAAAGTAATTGATGTCGTGCTGCCTAGCGAACATCCAAACGAGATCAACCCAAAGAAAATCGTCGGCACAATCCACGCATCTCTTTCCTGCGCACTCCAGCCGAATCCCATCAGGCCCGCCGCGGTCGACAATGCCACCGGCAGCGCCATCACCAGACGAAACTCGGGCTCGTAGATGCCGCCGTTGCGCCGGGTCATGAATTGCACGACAATGTCAGACACCTGCCCGCC